>NC_135367.1:9145833-9447500 GCF_051622035.1 Arctopsyche grandis
TACCCGATGAAACATCGTCGGGTGCACCGTTTTCGTATATAATAATAGTCAAATGCGAGCCCACGCTCTGCTTGTGAATGTTTGTGTCATGTATGTACATACACGCAGGGTTGCTAGACGTGTCGCTATTTGAACGGGACTGTCCCGAGTTCGACAGACAAATAAATCATGGGTCCCGCATCGCTTCTGAAAATCCTTACTAAACAAAATGTTTATACATATGTATGTCCAAAAATGTATTTATTTATTTACTAGCTGAACCCGGCATGCGTTGTAATGCCACAATAACGTATGCAATTCCCGTTCCCGTTCTCGTTCCCGTTCCCATTTGTCGGAAAAACGCAGACAGCGAACACATTTGAAATTATTGCGTTGCAATGACACTGATTCCCGTTTTTCCCGTATCCGTTCCCGTTTTTTTTCACAGTAATTGTCCCGGATATGCATAAAACAAATCCTGAAAGTTCCATCGTAATCGGTTCAGTGGTTTAGGAGCCTATTCGAGTCACACAGACAGACAGACATTCATTCATTTTTATATTTATTTATTTATTGAAAAATCAACAGGCCTCAGATGTAGAAATCCATAAAAACATCCAAGTCCAACTATAGATTTTTACAAAATACATAATACGGTTCGGTGATTATTAGTCACAAAGCGCTCGCCCAAAAGTCACTAAAATCTCTACAACGGAACATCTGGCAGCCGAAAAGTCCATCATACTAGCAATAACTCGAGTGCCAAATATTCCGTATCGCGATTTTCATGGCAAAAATTGTCTTTTGGGCGATCACAATGTGACTAATAATCCAATTACCATCTAGTACATACATATGTATAGACAAACAAATTAAAAAGAAAATAATAAAAACTAAAATATGACTAAATAGGACAATGCATAATTAAACATAAAGTGATATAATATAATTGGATAAAGAATGTATAATAGAAATAGAAATGGATCAATCAATAAAGACATACATATGTAGTTGACCCTTTGAGTACTGACGTCTTTTCTGTTGAAAGCCCGCCACGCTGAAAAAATTTCCAACCAGAATTATTTAGAAATCCAATAAAAAGCAGGTATAAAAATTGTAGCTAATCCAAACAAACCCTAGATCACCACCCATAACTACCGCCGAGGATTTCGTGTTTTGTAAAGGTGTGTTTATACTCTCTAATATATCTTGCAAAAATATAAAATAAACAAAAGAATGTATTAATGAATATATTTTTCCAAAACTAGTTCCATCTTCTTCATTGTTGTTAAAATGTAATGCTCATAATCCAAATAAATGCCAAGTCACAATCTAAAATATTCACCAGTTAGGAATTTCCATCCAGAAATTCTGCTATGGTTATAAATTCAGAAATTCCGGTGTAAGCCAGTCTTTATAAACATTGACATGGATTAGACGACCCATTTTCAATGCATTTTTTTTCCAATACTACCTGGAAAGGCTTAGGGGATAGTATTCTTGTTTACTCTGTACATTCTCAAAATACAACTCTTATTGACGTTTTTCAGACCCATTAGCTTGTTGGTAAAACGCCGATCGGCGTTGGTCAGCATTCACAGGGTTAAAGATGCTCGCTTAATTTTTGTACAGAAATGGTTCGACTTGAAAAGTAACAAATTTCGCAAACATGAAAATGAAATTTTCGTCAATTGAAGAATTAACAAAACAATTAATTGCGATATTGATATTCTCTACGAAGATGTCTGTTTATTAAACATTTTTTTTACTGAATATGATTTGAAGAACACTAGAAAAAAAAACAATCCATGAGAAATGGATAATATTTTTTAAAGATCATTTTCCTGGCAATAATTTGTCTAATAATAAGATTTTTATTCCAAACGAAAGGGAGAATAGTGCAATCCCCATCGTCCATATAAATTTAATATATAATATTGTGGCCGACATACTCTCAATTTTACATTTCAATGCAATTTGCGAAATAATATTTAGTGTAATGAGTGCAGCCTGGAGAAAGGAGAGAAACAGATTATTATCAAAAACCGTAGAAGCTGAATTAAAATCAAATAAAATTTTGATTACAATTTTAATGACTAGAAAATCGAGCGAAGATGTCGACCATATTTTGAAACAAACTAAAGAGCTCGGAAAAATACTTTTAATAAATCTGTTATGATTGTATAATTTTTTGCATTTAAATCAAAATATAATTCCTGTAATTGTATCTAATCAATAAATTTGAATAGCTATGATCCCTGTGGATTATCATGTGATTATTTTTTTTATGTTATTTTTGTGAACATACTATGTACTTTTTTACATCTATGTATGTAATATATAATTTCGAAAGAGACTTTTATGTAACTATTGTTGGTTCGTAAATCCGTGACGTCATCGAACAAATTAATATTCAAATAAATTTAAATAAAATAAAACTATTCAAATAAATTTAATAAAATGTTTCTATTAGATTGGCCATTTTTAAGCAGTTTATGTTACAAAAACCGAGCGAATCCGGCTAAAAACACTAGTATATTATATTAAAACAATGACGGAAAATTAACCTCTACAGACCCAACTTTTTAATATCGAGTTTAAAAAATGTTCTTTATTGAATTTGTGTTATTTAGAAGATAAGGATTTATGAGCGATTTTTTTTTATTTCAATTTTGGAAAATACACTATGTACATATATGGTGATGTACAAAAGGTACCAAGTTGTATGAACTGATATTACTGATGTTTTATATATATTTTTTTATAATTGTATATCAGTTTTATAGAATTTTTTAAAAATAAACGCAGAAATCAACATCAAACTTAATGTACATTGTAATGTTTGTACACTGGGTCTGGAAAATTCAAATTAATCAAACCAAAACAGACACGATCTTCTTTAGTTTTAGATAGCATAAGCCGAGTTTAGATTTGAAAATAATTAAAATTATAAAAAAAATATATATTCAAAAAAAAATCCTTGAAATTATAAAAGTGTGTGGGATGAGTTGGATTGAAAAAACGAATGGAAACGTTTTTGGAGAGGCTTTCATTCAGTAGTGTATCGTAGGTTGTAAATTGTTATGATAATGAAATGCCCATTTCCAGGTTCAGAATAATTTCCAATTCCACTTACATTTGGGCTAATTTTCGAAAATCTCTGGTGTTATTTAAAAAATTAGTGAAATTTAAAAAAAGTCACCATTTTGCAGAAACTGCCATATAAAACGCGCGTCGCTTACAACTTTATTTTTAACACAAAAATACGAGGATTTTATGCAGGCCAAAATGACATTATGATACGATGAATAAATTAATTGAATAAAAATTCATTTGATGGTTATATTTATATTTTATCTCTAAAAAAACTATTCATTTGTTATTGTTGTACAATTTAATATTTTTTTTGTTGTTAAATATATGTACACATGCTGCTAGTTTTGTATTATTCTTTAAAAATCAAATTAAATAAAAATACGATTTGCGTTACTGACATTATACATGCATACGTAATCGATAAATTCATGATGCAATATTTAATTAGCGCCAAACAAATTCGCGCTGTAAAGATCCATGTAACTATCGAAATAGACATGGACATTTTTCTCATCTCATATGTTCCCGTTTTTCCAGTTGTGCAAATAGAATAAATCCTCGTCGAATTCGAGTGTCTAGGATAGAATTTGGCCCCTTGTAAATTGCCTAACGTGGAGTTGGGCTATCGCCAATTAGTTTTGCAGGTGAAACGGGAACACTAATCACCCTTCACCCTCAAGTGGTCTTGAAACTCGTTTCTTTTTTTCTCCCTCATCCGGGGAATGGCTCTCAAGTACCCAATCAAACACTCGAAATTCAATCGTTATTATACCATTGAAAATTAATTTTGAAACCATTCGTTTTATTTTTAATTTCAACATAAAGCAAACATACTAATGTACATACATAAGTACCGAATACCAAATACCAAAAATCTCTATATGAGTTCTTATTAGAATCTTATTAGAAATTAATTTAAATGATGGTATTTATTTTCCACGCTACAGAGTATTTATATATACATTTACATACATACGTACTGTATATTTACCGTTCGGAGTGTGGTTTTCAAATTCCACTTGAGAGGTTTAGCTCGAATGCGAAGGGGAATTCCGTGTGAATTTCATCACTTGATAACACTAAATCTTGAGAAAGATCCTTCTTTCGCTCGAACTAGGATAATTAAATCAATTCTAATCGCACGCCTATTTTTTCCTTTTACTTTTAGCAAAACGGTTTATGGATACGTATGCATGGAACGGTCGTTACGTTCCCATTCCCGCGTATTTTAGCACCGTAATTTACTTAAAAGTATCCTACAAGAATATTACGAAGGATTTTCTTTATTTCCTTTTTTCTAGAAACACACCACTATATGTATACGTACATACGTAAGTAGTCTTGAAACTGCAAGAGTTGATTAAATTTTATTATAATACAATTAAATTAAATATGCAGTTTATACAGTGCATCGATATTCTATGACAAACTATTTAAAATGAACATTTATACAATTTTAATCTTGTTTTGTTTATGAGATACGAATGTTTTAAAAAAAAAATTAGCGGAATTCACAAATTTTTGGTTTTTCGGTCTTTAACACAAAATTTAGTATTACTGTGCCAAAAGTGAGTAATTAAAAATTTCCAAAAGTAAACACAATAGCACGGGAAAAATATGTGCAAAAAAAAATATTTTTCCTTTTAAAATTCGCAACATATGTAATTTAAATCACTTAAAATATCAGAATCAATAGACTTAAAATACTCAATTTTGGCACAAAAATACTAGATTTTGAGTTTAAGACCGCAAAAGCAAAAAAAAGCGTATAAATTGTGCATTTTTTAAACGCTCATACATAAAAACATTATCATATTTGAATTTAGTGGGTTAATTTTAGTAAAGATCGATTAGTCTCCACTCGAATAGTTATTTTGTTGCTCGGTGTAATAATCATCTCTCAAAATAAATAAAAAAAATTCGGGTGTGACCAACCCATGACTTTATCTATGTATTTGAGGAATATAAGAAGTTTACAAAACAAAATTTGATATTGAACTGATGACTATGATAGCGATACAAATTGAGCGCAAATGTATGGAAACTTGCACAAAACAAAAGTTTTACTTCCGGTTGTCTGATTTTGTTCAAATTTTTTTATTACTAAAAATCACTATCAGTATCATATCATACTCATTAAATATCAAGAAAATAAAAATAATTTTAAAGCTATAAAATAATGAAATATTGTTTAAAAAAAAAATACTACTTCCGGTTTACGAATTCTGACCAAAACCCTAACAGCTCTAAGTTAGTACATAAAGGATAGAAATATAATTTTTCAGCTTAATACGTTCAGGGGTGCGGACAGAGTAGTGGGCACAACATTTTTGACCTTTATACGAGGAAAAAAATCCCACTTCCGGTTCATTAAATTAAGTAATTTTTTTTTATTTTTACTTAAAATTACTATTTTTATTATACACAATAAATATCAAGAAGCTTAAAACAATTTAAAAGGTCAAAATAAAATAATGAAAAAATAATGAAATATTGTTTTAAAAAAAAATACTACTTCCGGCTTACGAATTCTGACCAAAACCCTACCAGATCTAAGTTAGTACATAAAGGATATAAATATTAATTCTCAGCTTAATACGTTGATGGATGTGGACAGAGTAGTGGGCACAACATTTTCAACCTTTCTAAGAGAAAAAAATCCCACTTCCGGTTCATAAAATTTAATAATTTTTTTTTATTTTCATCACATTGCTACAAGAATTATACTTGAATTTTTTTGTGACGAACACACATGTCTAAGGGGTCGAAAAAAATAGTGGAAGAAAAATCAAACAAGAGTAAACTGCCACTTCCGGTTAACAGATGCTTACTAAATTTTATAAATAACTTGTTATTAAGCTTAAACTTCTAGATATGAAATTTCAGTTCAATAAACCAAAATTTTTTTGAGAAAAACATAAAAAACCTCGATTCTATAGAGTAAAAGTACTACTTCCGGTTCAGATAGAAATATTTAAAAAATATAAAATTATAAAAATTATTATTTCTATTCTATTTAAAAAAAATTCAGTCTGATTCAGTTAGTGGCTTGGGAGAAATTTGAATTCAAAAACTTAAAAAAAAGAGGACACCTATAAGGGGAGGTACCGTTTCCGGTCAACTTAAAAATTTGAAAAAAATTTACGTCGTGTCGATAAGAATTTCAATAACCGATACTAAGTTTCAGTTCGATAGGACTAACGGTGTTTAAAATATCCCCAAAATACACACAGACACACATACAGACACACACACACACACACACACACACACACACACACACACACACACACACACACATTTTTTCTAGATAATGAAAACGTGATCAGTGATCGATTCTGAGTTCGAATCAGTCAAAATCTCGAGTTCGAATTTTCGCATGATCACAAAACTTCATCTATTGTTACTACGTACATAGATAAAGTAATAATCAATGAACCATACAGATAGTCAAAGAGCAATAATGTTTAGAAGAATTATTTTAAAATACTCTGTATTTGTGTATGTATTTGTGCTCAAAAATAATATAACCGATTGAATTGATCATGGCCACCATACAGAACTAGGGATTATGTATTAATAAGCTTTTCATTGTTTATTTGTCACTAATTTATTATTATTTATTATTTAGTCACTGTGGTTGTATTGATGTTTAAAAATAAAATAAAATAAAATAATTTTACTAGTCGAATTGTCTAACATCTGATATGCGATAGTTGAGAAAAATACACTTTTCCGGGTTTCAAGCCCCATTCAGAAATCATCTGCGGCAATCAAGTACATAGATATTTGTCTAATTTATTTATTTATACACCCATTTATTTTATTTTACATGACATCTACGGTCAAACATTATACATAAGTATAGAAAGTATTGTTCAAGACCATTTACAAACATCGATTACCAATCATAGAGAAAAATTTGCAGAACTTCACCAAAATCACCAAATTTCAGATACTGTCAACTCGAATTTTGGAAGAAACAGAACAGGGTTGCCAATTTTTTGGAACGGTTAAAACTATATAAGATAAATTGGCAAACTCTGGTAGAAAACGATTAATCTTGGAGTCACACTTCGAAATTCTGGCCAGTAGCACAGCACACCCGGGGATTGAACCCGTTACCACACAATTAAAAACATTACACGCCAACCATTGATCTATGCCGCTGGTTAACCGATTTTTTTTTTTTTAAAACCAGTATTGCTCTCGCGAGAACGTGTTGACGGAAGAAAAAGGGAAAGAATAAGCTTTTCCGAAAAATTTCGAAGTCTATACTTTAAATTAGAAGACCATCAGATAATATAAAATAATTTTGTGGCATTAAATCAAAAACTGTTGATTTGCATAGCAGACAAACAACCGTTCATATTTATATGCACATGCTCTTTTGCAGAGTTTTCTGATAATTTTTTTAATGACCAATACGAACACAGGGATGTAAAAATATGACTTAATGTATCCCTTATATCAGCGGTTTCCAAACTGGGAGGCGCGCCTCCCAGGGGAGGCGCGGACTATTGCCAGGGGAGGCGCCAAAAATTTTTAATAAAAAAATAATTTCCATACCATAATATCTACAAATAAATAAAAATTCATATCGTAGCTTAACAGTAAAAATTCAACGCATGAATGTTTATTTTTATTTTTCTTTCATTTTTATATATACATTTAATTCCTATAAAAAATTATCCAGAGAAGAAGATTTTAAAAATTGCGCCTTTGCAAACGCTCTGTTTTAGCTAAAGATGCCCATTTAATTGCATATGTTCGATATGTCGTGGATAATAATATATTAGAAGATATATTATTTTGCAAACACATTCTTGGGAAGATCACATCCATTGAAATTTTTAATATAATATACAGTTTTGTTGAAGAAAACGACATAAAGTGAGATAATTGCGTTGTGAACGACATAAAATAATAATTGGACTGCGTACCGACGGAGCTCACTCAATGTCCGGACACAAAGCAGGTCTTAAAGCATTGATCAAAAAAAAAGCACCACATGCTATCTGGACACACTGTATGATTCTCAGCGCAGCTCTATTGTCGAAAAATATGAGCGAGGAACTGAACAGCATTTTTACAAAAGTTATAAAAATTATAAACTACATTAAGAATAGTCCTTTGAGAGCAAAGCTGTTTGCAAAGCTGTGTGCTGATATGGAAGCCAATTATACCTCACTTTTGTATTATTGTGAAGTTCGCTGGCTATCTCGTGCAAAAATGATTCTAAAGGGTGTTTGAATTCAAAGAAGAAATAGCAACCTTTCTCGAAGAAAACCATCATGAAGAGGCACATTTGTGGACGAACGATAATTTTATTGTTAAACTTGCCTATTTGGTTGAAATTTTTGGAAAATTGAGCGGTTTAAATAATTCAATGCAGGGATCACAAATATACCCACTTGTTCAAAAAGACAAAGAAAAGATTTCATTAAAAAATTAAGGTTATGGAAATCAAATTTACAAAAGAATGGGTTGGATAGGTTTTCACTTTCCAAAGATTTCTGGGCCACAGCCAATATTGAAGCAAGTAAAAATATTTTTACCTACCACTTGGATGTTTTAGTGCTGCATTTTTCCAATTATTTCAAAGACCTTGATTTCTCAAAGTTTTTGTGGATACAGAATCCATTTAACGACAATGAAGAAGATGAATTCGAGTTGACAACCATCGAAAAATAAAAATTCATAGAATTACCATGCGATAGCTCACTAAAACAAAAGTTTCAAAATGAAACCATAATTAAATTTTGGATGAATCTTAGTGGAGAGTATGAATCTTTGTATTGCAAAGAAATGCAAGTGCTGCTACCGTTCGTAACGTCTTATTTATACGAAACGGGCTTTTTGGCACTAGCTGCAATGAAAACCAAATATAGAGCCAGGCTAATAGTCGAAAAGGAGTTACGAGTGGCACTCTCCATATTGCCCCCAAGATTTGATAAACTTTGTGCTAATAAACAACAACATCCTTCGCATTCAATTTTGATGTGTTAGATGTACATAGTTGAATTAGTAATTTAATATAAAAATAAATATATGTACGTGTTCGTATAAATTTATGTTATAGCAAAACCTTTTTATTGTTCTGTCTATTGTAGAGTTCAGTATTTTATTTTTAAATAAAGGTTTATTATTTAAAACGTGTCTATATTATTATATCTATTAAAAAATAAAAGGTAGGGAGGCGCGGAAAAAAAATTTTTTTTTAGGGAGGCGTAGTAGCATAAAGTTTGGAAACCGCTGCCTTATATAGATAGTTTTTGCAATCTTAGTTATTGAAAAACAATGGGAATCGAAAAATAATCTAAACCTAATAGATTGTTTTAAATACATATACATATGTAATACATACATATGTATATGTATTTAAAACAATGACGGAACACTTCACTAAGCGGAAAATTCAAATTAATCAAACCAAAACAGACGCCATATTCTTTAGTGTTAGAAAGCATAAGCCAAGTTCATATCTGAAAATCCCCGCTGGAGAAAGTCTGAAATGGCAGTCAGTAATAAAATATTTAGGAGTAACGTTCGATAAAAGAATGAGATGGGCACCTCACATTGAGGCAGAGAAATGCAAGGCGATGCGGGTTTTATCCTCAATATACCCAATATTTAATCGCCATAGTTCTTTATTAACTCAAAATAAAATAAAATAATATCGCGCGCTAATATTACCATTATTAACCTATGCGTCACCTGTATGGAATAACGCCTCGAATACTAACCTTTCCGAACTCCAAATAATACAAAATAAATCCCTATAAATAATTTATAATACACCCATATATACTAACTTGAAAAAACTGCATGCCATAAATAATATTCCGTTTGTTACAGACATTACCAACAAACTAACCAGTAAATTCTATGACAGAATCACTAATAACTATACTAACACACTTGTGAAGAGTCTCGGTGATTACAACAAAATGTCTATACCCTTCAGGTATAAACACAGATTACCTGAACACAATCTGCTTTAGGTCAACGAATTTAGAGAGTCTTTAATTAATATTATGTATTAGATGTATTATGAGCATTTATAAGAATTGTAAATAGGTTTTTGAGCTATTTTTCCTATTATGCTATACATTAACATTAGAATAACATAATTAAATTAAAATTGTAAAATAGAAAATGATCAGGAGATCAGTAGCTATTAAAATAGATGTGTATAAGATTTATTGTGAACATATTTTCGTAATAATAAAAAGCATTTAAAAATCAAATATGTATATGTACATACATATATCTGTTTCTTCCGATTTAAATATTACACAACGCAGAAGCATGTAGAAGTACATAGATTCGGATTAAATTCCTAATAAAATCCATCAAAACAATTAAATAATTGAAAGAGTTGTTGTGTCGTATTTCATAACTCATAAAGTTATCAAGGGTTTCCAGCATTTATTTGTTGTTATATAACAAAGAACACAACACCTCGTGGCAAATGTTTAATTTAATTGGAAAAAAAATTGCCTCGCTAGGCACGGGGTGAATTTTCGCATTCTTTTTTTAATGAACCTTGAAAGTCATAACTCAATCTCACGGTGGCACGTGCATCCAAATACAAGCGAGATTTTTCTGAAAAATCTGCGTCACACTTTTCCACGATTTCGCATAAAAGTGAATTGCGCAACGTTGGATGCTGCCCAGATAGGTATCGGTACCCTTTATTGTACGCAGGATTATAAAGTAAACGGGGGAAGGGAGATATCTGTAAAAAAGATGACTGAGCAATAGATAAGATGTATTTTCATCGTTAGATTCTTTCCTCGCTTCTGTGCAAGCAATCACCGAGATTCTTTTTATGACTTTCGCAAAGATCAAATTGATACTGATACAATCGCAAACGTCTGTCTATCTGGTGTCGCAGGGGCGCTCAATCCGCCTATACAACACATATTACACCACTGGTACAACCGAACTCTACATATCTTCAACCCTTTCAAATATTTCATAGCTACATATGGATATACATCCACATTGAAGCCGTTTCTATTTATTTAAAAAACAGAAACAAACACCATTACAGCCTATTTAACATTAACACCAAAAAAGTTTCACGAAAGATCTATGTACAAAAGGATTACAGGAATATTAGAGCAAGGATTAATGTGAAATGATGAAGAAAGCAGAGAGATCTGATAAGACATTGGAATAGAATCTTACTTAATAAATAAGATTTTATTACAATGTCCAATTAGTTTTCAAGTTTATTTTAATCGTGTTACGTATAAAAAATTTACACGTATTTTTATTTTATTTCGTTTTAGCACGGGTTGGCCAAATAAACACCTACATATGGTATTAAACTTGTACACATATAAATGTATATATTATAAATTTGAAATCATATTCAAATAGTGGTGACAAATAGGATGGTTTTTGCCAATTAGATGAGGAACCATTTCAATAATTAAATCAGATAAATTGGCGAACTCCGATAGGAAACGGTCGACTTGGAGTTATAAATATCCAAGTCTAACCAGTAGCACTGCAGAAATACTGGCAATAAATTATTTTCAATCCAGCTCAAACCAGGGCTTGAATTCGGGACCTCTCGACAACGTCTGAGCTATACTGCTAACTAGAATCACTACCAAATTTTTTGTCGGAGCGAAAAACTCAACTTTCGTCTTTTCATCGACGCAATTTTTAGTGTTAAAATTAAAGGCAAATACCCAAGAAAGCTTTATGATGACTTTTTGACTTTTTTTTTAAAACAATAATGATTTTCTGAAAATACCACTTCAAATGGCCGTTGTATATGAAGCGCGCTTTGTATGAAAGTTCAGTTTTACCAAGTTAAAACAATAACAAATTTCCAAAAATCTAAAAAAATAATAGATGTTTTCATGAAATCGACTCAAACGAACGCTCAAAATCAATCCCGACGAGCAAATCGAGTGAAATCTATCAATAATGATAATTAAAGTACACGCTAACATACTCTTAACCCAATTAAATTGACCGATATAAATATCGACCGTGTTGTCCATAATTACGAAGACGACGTATAAATGGCGATCTGATTACAACTTTTGACATGAAAGCTTTTCGATTATTCTTAATATTACGGTTCGTTAACCATCCGTTCGTTATACCTGATCGCATTTAGACACAATATGTTCATAGTTGGTCGTAAAGTTTCGCCATGTTTCCTACGAGAGGGAATTATATTAGCAAACTCTAATACCGAGAGACGGTTCGAATAAAAAAGACTCAATTCCAAAAATGAAATCTAATTTTATTAATGATAATATAACGGGCACCAGGACGTATCGTATAATGTAAGAAATACATGGAAAAGTTTCGACGAAGCACTCGTCGAATTTCACGACCCGAATTTTATCAACACATAAAGGTATGTTACATTACAAGAAGGGTTACATTAACTACCCGTAAATCCTCACAAGAATTTATATTCCATCTCAGATACAAAAATGTGTATTATTGTGGTCTTCACTTTGCTGTTTTTTTTTTATTTCTGATATTCCTATAAACACAATTCATGTAATCTTTAAAGATGAAGAAAAATGAAGACTTAAACGAAAACCATGTGAAATGTATAAAAGGTATGTAAAAAGGTCAATAGACATGACAATGTAATTGAGATAAATGATATTTTTAGTTGTCAATATAATGATTACACAGTGATTCAGAATCTTCTGCACCATAATAAACCAATGAGTGGATCTTACTATGTATATATTACTTGGGATGTTTTGTAGAATAAATGATCATTAAATAAAATAAACTTTCAGTTAATTCAAATCAGCATACAAACGGTTAGTATTTTCTATAATTACGTGATCAGTTTATTATGATAATTGGTTCGTAATTTGATATGGAAATTATTATAAATTATTAGGATTTAAATTTTAAATAAATTTTTAAGTTGACAGGAAGTGGTACCTCCCCTTATAGGTATACGCTTTTTATTTAAGTTTTTGCTTTAATTGTCTCTTAAACCGCTCAATGGATCAGACTGAAACTTTATTACATGTAATAGGTATGATAGATTACATAAGGTAATATTTTTACCTCAACTTTTACTCAAGAGAATTGAGATTTTTTATGTTTTTCTCAGAAACCTTTCTATGTAATGAACTGAAATTTAATATCTAGAAGTTTAAGCTTGATACCAAGTAACGGGTAAAATTTAGTAAATACCATTCCACCGGAAGTGGCAGTTCACTCTAGTTCGATTTTTTTCCCACTTTTTTTTTCGGCACTTTAAATAAGTTTGCTCTTTACGAGAAAATTCAAGTATAATCCTTAAAATCGTTAAATTTAATAATCCGATTTTTTCCTCTTAGAAAAGTCAAAAATGCTGTGACAACACGATTTTTTCCACACTACTGGCGGTATCGAGTTGAAAATTTATATTTTTATTCTTTATGTACTAACTTACAGTTGATTAAGTCTTGGTTACAATTCGTAAACCAGAGGTAGTAGCATTTTTTTATACAATATTTCATTATTTTATTTTGACTTTTTAAATTTCGTTTATCTTTGAAAATTGTCCTTTATAAGGAGGTACACACGACAGATCAGATATTCTGGAGGGAGCTGTGGTTCCTCTGTGGACCTCCTGAATCGTTGAATAAATGCTGCGAAGCGACTTTAGCCTTTCATATGGATTCTTTCATATGGTTTTTATGTATACCTACAATTTTTCGACTACAATGTACATACATACATATATGTATACTCGAATGTATCCACAATTACGTATTATACTATTATATGCGATATAGCCTCAGCGCGAATGAAATGAATAAATAGAACGTCGCTGTTATAAGAATAAATTGCGAATGGAATCCAACGGTGTCTATCGTTGTTTTTTAATGGTCTAATGCTATCACACTATGATGGATACACTTCGAGAAACAAATATACAAAAACGATCCACCGGGAAACGGGAGCGGATATTCAATTTTATATTTATAGCCGACGACTATCGGTTTGGAAAAAGTTAAATCGTAAACGTCGTTTTACTTTTTACAAGCAGATAATTCTCGGCGAGAAATTTCTCGATACGCGCGATTTTCCTACCCTCCCCCCCCCCCCCCCCGACCCTCTTCCGGTACGTATGTATGTACGTTGGTCCGGATAGATTTCTTTGTCATTTTCTGGAAATATTTCGGAAAGGCGACATTATCCACCCTACCACTGAACTCGCGCACCTCCCCCCCACCCCCCTTTCCCCCCATATTTCCCGACTTCCAGCTTAGCAGTTTTCCAACTAGTTTGCTGCGAAGTAAAACCGTCGACTATTTAACTTGATATCGGATAACTTGCCCAATCGCCAAATTGGCTCAGTTCCCGCCCACCACCCCCTCGCCTCCCCCCACGGCCCGTTCGGGGATGTCACCCATCAGCCGAATTTACTTTTATTGTTACTATCTTGTTCCACATTACCGGAATTGTGTTATCGGAAGCGAGGTGTGCCGTCGCAAGCTTCGCTGAAACAGTTTTGCTCTCGATTTCGCCGCCGTCAAACTTTTTATATGGCACACATGGAAATGTTTCGACACACTGTTTTGAACGAGTTCGCACTTTTTGAAAAGTTTAAATTTACGACAGACACTATTCCGTACGTCCGTCGTTAAGTCGGACGTATAAAGTACTCATCTTGACTACGCAGAAAAGGGCGGGGAAATCCGAAGCAGAAAGTATTTACTTATAAGATATGGAAGTCGTCATACGTATTGTGCGTTGAAAGTTCGAGGAATCTTATTATCCAAAAATATGCATATATGCATCATCACTAACCTTTAATGGAGAGGAACGTCAGCTTGCCGCATGGTCACTAGTCAACTGATATATATGATTAATCCAGATTTACAATTTCAATCTTGACAAATCAGCGCTCTCTCTTTGCATTTGTTTAAAACTCACTGTAATTATATAAATGAGACGTTTAGGTTGATAATTATTTTTGATAGCTTGGGTGATGGTGTGCCAGTTTATATAGGGGTTGAATTAATCCAAAGTCGTTAGTTCATTTTTTATTTATTTATTTATTTACACAGGCTTATACCCATGTTTTATTTTATTTTACACGACATATGTATAACCAGCAGCATGGACTAGTGGTAAGCATATAATGCTTTCGAAAAAAGTGGCCACGGGTTCGATTCCTACTGGTTGCTGCTGGCCAGACCTTGGATATGTAACTCCAGGTCGATCGTTTTCTATCAGAATTTGGCAATTTATCTGTCATTGAAACGGTTCCTACAAATAGGCACCTTGGCACCTTGAAATGTCTTTTTGTTATCAAAGGTTTGTGTAACAAAACTTTCACAATTTTCTCCATTTTATTAAATGATTTCGGCATTATTGCCATAACTGAAACCTGACTTCATCCTTCTATTAGGAATGGCGAGTTGCTTAACACTAAACACTTAACTGCTAATTTGGCTGTTTTTAACTGTTAATGTGACTTTTGACTGTTAACCGCTAATTTTACTGTTTATAATAAGAATTTTTAATATCATGTATTTATTTGTAATTCTTTTATTTTTATTATTAATCTGTGTAGTGCACGTATTTGTCGCTTTGGAGCTATCTGTTAGATGAGTGTGCATGGTTAATTGAAAAATAAAATCTCCTGTCATATCGAGTTATTCAGCATCTCGATTTTTTGCTGATTTCTATAAATGCTGCTAATTTTTCCATATATGTGTCTGTGGATGTTGATTGTATTTCCTTTTTATAATGTTTGGTTCAGTGAATATTCCGCAAAAAGCGATCTCGCACACGTCACTAAAATCTCGATCACGGAACATCTGGCACCCCCACCATCCACGTGAAATATTGTACAAACGAGAACTCGAGTGCCAGATATTCCGTATTCGTGATTTTTATGGCAACGTTTGTCGTGCGTGCGATCGCAATTTGCGCAATAATCCGTTTACCACAATGTTTACAATGCTTCGGTACTGTTTGACCATAGATGTCGTATTTGATGTTAAATATATCATAATTATGTATTTTTAATTGTTATTTCTTGATATTTATAGTACACTCATCGCATTGAAGCTATATTTAATGACAAATGTGCATGATTCATTAAAAAAATAAAACTAAATAAATAAAAAATATATACATATCTATATGTACATATATTTCGTAAGTATTATTCAAGGCCAATTATAAACATCGATTAAAAATCACGACGTCTATGACGTCACGACGAAAAATAGAGACGTCTATGGAAAAATATTGTAGCATTTAAAATATGAAAAAAATTTGAGATGGTGTAAAACTCAAATTCTGTGAGAAATAAGACGGGATCGCCAATTTGCTGAAACCATTTCTAATGAAATCGGATAAATTGGCAAACTCTGAAGGGAAAGATTGACCTTGAAGTAACAATTTTTTAGGTCTGGCCAGAAACAAAGTGGTGCTCACTGTAAATGGAATATTATATTTTTATTTATGTTTATTATTATTTTTCGTCTCATTATACATATTTCTTTTTATATTTTATTCTGTATGTGTGCCTATTTAAATAAAATAAAATAAAAAAAAGCCCGAAATAAATCCCGTGACCGCACAATTACACGCTTTAAATTGTGTAAAAGTACATATAAGATTAGAATGTAATATGGTGCAAGGAATGCCCCAAGGGAAATGGGTGAATGAAGTTAGAAAAATATGTGGGGTGAGATAGAAATAGAGAAATAGATTTATCTAGAATCCAGTAGTGGATTTTCAATTGTTGTAAATGACGATGATTATGATTTAAAGTTTAACTGGTTTAAAAGTGTAAGATTAATAGTGAAGGATAGAATGGGAAATCTTACAATTGGAACTAATTCGATTTATGAAGCATAGTCTTTACCTACCTGTATACAGAATACAGAATTTGTAATTAAATGGATTTATATATAATCAAATCACATAAGAAGGTTGGTTGGTTAAATATAGGGGTTGCTTTTGACGAAGTAAAAGCCTTCTAATAAAAACTCGAATTAAAAAATCAACAATAGAAAAATAAACAAAAGAAAAAAATTTTCATTTGAATTTTAAAACAAAAAAAAATTGTATGAAGGTTCGTTACCCGACAAATAAATTCATAATATATAAAACGTGAATTGACCTGAAACTGTTTATTATTTTTTTTTCAAACACCTGATCCATTGATTTACCAGATTCGGCTAAAATGTGAACCGTTCAAAGGATTCCCGCGGTCTATTTGATAAACTTGGAGCACTTAACATCCCGAAATTCGGTGATCCGAATGGAATGTCATACGCCAGTGCTTTTCTCAGCTCGAGTATTTTCCGATGAAATTCCAGTGTTGAATATCGCAACGCTGCGAGTGCGAGCAATTCTTTATTTTGAAGGGTTGTATCTCGCATCTCGGATTTGGCGGTCTACTTTTGCTTGACCTGAATTTAAAACCGTTCGTGGCTCAATTTCAGTCATCCGGAGATGTGGAGAATTCGGAAATCGCCATTCATTTTCTTTGCGGAATATAAACTATGATATAAGCATAGGTAATTTAACGTGTACGTACATGTATGTTAGGTTGTAGTACGTAATACAAGTTGTTTAATATCTCGTTTAAACAGTCAACAAAACAAATTAAACCTTTGTAAGGGCCGGGCCGCACCGTGCAACTTTGTCGGCCGACTAGTTGCGCGACACGAAAAAATGTATGGAAATGTGTGCGACAAACAAGTTGACGGGTGTAGCATGTCCCATCTACCTGCATGCATTGGTCTGGTCGCCCTCAACCAAGTCGCTCGCAAGTCGCACGGTGCGGCCCGCCCCTAACGTGGAGATTGGACGACTTGCGGGTAACCAGCACTCGTCCAATCAGCGATCAGCACTTAATGGTCTATAGCGCCCAACAGCCAATGAGGTTTCATCACTAATCAACCAATAGATATCGCTACGTTGAGTATACTTATAGTATAAAAGGTCAGCGGATTGCTCCATTGATTCATTCGAAGTTGGCTGTCCGTGATGTGAACAAATAAATATGTATTTCTACCACTACTACTTGAATCTTTCACTATAATCTGTATTACATTATAGCCAATACAGCTATGTTTAATACAAGCAAATCATATGTTTTAATAAAAGTAATTGTGATGAATTGATTTAGATTATTCTAAAATATTTACAGTAAAATAAGCAGGATAGCTCAGTGGTTATTATGTGCTACTAGACTGATTGAACATATGTATGTACATAGTTTTAAATTTATATATGTACATACATATTATATTTATGTAATATGTACATAAATATAGGATTCAATTCGTGAAAGATACACGTGGTGCATGCCAACGCAACTCGTTTAGCGATTTAATTATATTACTCGGTAATTGGACTATTCGTCACATTGGGGTGGTCACAAAGACAATTTTTGGCATGAAAATCGCGAATACACAATATTTGGCACTCAAGTTCTCGTTACTATGATAGTTATCGTTAGTATGATGGACTTTTCAGCTGCCAGATGTTCCGTTATAGAGATTTTAGTGACTTTGTGACGAGTAATTTGTGACCAGTTATCACCGAACCATATTAATCGACCACTGTGCAGCATACCAACTTAAGCATTGTGCACTTGACTCAAGCTTGCCGATTACCAACTTAATCGTGTATACATGTACTCTTCTGAATTTGAAAACTAAATCTTATATATGTACATATGTACAAGTTAAGCCGTAGGTGTCGATTTGAGACAACCTCTGCCGCCTTACTTGCCTATGGCATTTTTTTTCATTTAGTATTTTTTAAAGATACGTTCCAATAGTTGAAACTCATATTTTGTTAAAATTTTGTGAATAAAATTTTTATGTTCGATAATGTTCACAGCCACATGGTATATAAGTAAAATAAAATTTTCAAAACGTGCGCACGTTCTCATATTATATTCGATCATTCAAAAATCAAACTAACTTTTAAGTCATATCAAAATGACAAACAAAATAAGTCTATTAATGAATGTATTTTTCCAAAACTAGTTCCATCTTCTTCATTGTTGTTAAAATGTAATACTCACAATTTACATAAATGCCAAGCCACAATCTAAAATATTCAGTAGTTAGGGATTGCCATCGAGAAATTCTACTATGGTTATAAATTCAGAAATTCCGGTGTAAACCAGTCTTTATAAACATTGACACGGATTACACGACCCATGTTCAATGCATTTTTTTTTTCAATACCTGGAAAGGCTTAAGAGGGCTGGACACCAGCGCCTTGTCCATACAAACGTATTACACTTCTCCCTTCCTCAATTATGGCACTAGAGAAATTATTTTTTAATATGCTATGGATATCCACCATTGGCATGCATCTGTGCTTTTATTTTTTTTTTGATTAGTTATTTTTTATATGAACTAGGAGCCGCCAAACGTCTATAAAATCACCTCTTTTTTACACCCACGAAAAGAGTCCAGCGTGCTTATTTAACGGTCGATTTTAAAAAAAATACGTACACAGGTGCATAGAAAATATCTTTTTCATACCGATGATGAAATTTTTTTAAAAATTGGTCCAGTTTCGGAGGAGAAAATTGGAGAGTACGAAACCTCAATTTTGTCGATTTAAAATACATATTATCTGGTCGAAGCGCAACTGTCGCATTCACTCAATATATACATTCACTCAATATATATGTATGTATATACTAGCTGAACCCCGGCATGTGTTACAATGCCATAATAACGCATGCAACTCCCGTTCTCTTTCCCGAGCCCATTTGTCGGAAAAACGCAGGTAGCGAACACATTTGAAATTATTGCGTTGCAATGACACTCATTCCGGTTTTTTTTTCACAGTAATCTTCCCGGACATGCACACGACAAATCCTGAAAGTTTCATCGTAATCGGTTCAGTGGTTTAGCAGCCTATTCGAGACACCCATACACACACAGACATTCATTTTTATATATGTATATATATATATATATAGATATCGAAGAAAGGAACGGCAACAAAATTAAGGTTTCGAGTGTTCAGCCCTCTTAACGGGTAGTATTATTGCTTATTTTTTACATACTCAATATACAACGCCTATCGGCGTATTTCGGGCTCATGGTCTTGTCGGCAAAACTCCGAACGGCATTGGTCAGCATTCAAAGGGCTAGTCAACAACTAAAACTTTTTCTATGATTCGCTGAATGTTAAATAAAGAGCATAGATGTATAATACATAGATCCGCCCTCACGCTATATACTGGTCTCCCTTTTGGCGCATGCACACTTTCTCTCAGTAGGTAGTTAGCTTCTAAGTAGGAAAGATCGATTGCGGAGATCTTATCCTCACTAACTGAGGGATGGGGGGGTTTAACTAGTGGGGAAGTGAAAAAAACGCCGACCGCTGCGTCGTAGGGAAAAAAACCTTTTTTTTCCCAACTTCCCCACTAGTTAAACCCCCCGCACCCCTCAGTTAGTGACGACAAGATCTCCGACCAAAATCACGCGTCAAGGCCAATCTATGTGTATTATATATCTATGATAAAGAGTGATGATTTTTTTTTCAATGTATAATAAAAATTTTAGCTTGCTTTCATATTTTATGTTTTGAACGAGCACACGGATATTTTATTATTCAAATACAGATTAATAATATGCATTTAAAACGGTTCCGAAACGTAAAATTGACAGATTAGCAATGGTCGCGAATATGGCTGTTAGAGCCACGAGCGCTCCGCTCGGTGCTCGCTGTGTTGTTCTCTCGCTGGACGCCATGGCGGCAGTTCCTGGTCCAGGAGATGATGGCTTTTGTCGCTTTTATACAGAGGTAATCCAACGCCCCGTCATCGCCTCACATCATCCCAAACACAGCATCATCACACTCACTCTCCATGTCAACGTCAAAACATACACATAACCTCAAAGCTATTTCGACACTGTCTATTGCCCTACATTTGTATTTATAGTGACGTTTGTTCAGGTGAAAGAGATCGAAAAGAGAGATTCAGTATTGACGCCCAAACAGCAGATAGACAGGCTGCTCAGACCCGGATCCACATATTTCAACCTGAACCCCTACGAAGTACTCCAAATTGAGCCCGAAGCCACTATCGAAGAAGTCAAACGGACCTATAGGAAATACTCAATACTCGTACATCCAGACAAGAATCAGGTAATACTAATACTAATCGGTTCGGTTCGGAAGTCTAAGGTATTGTTATCAAGGCTACCTACCATTCACTTTTATATGCTAAATAGAATAGTAGATTAATGCAAGTTTGATAGTTTGCATTTTAAATGTATACTTATTAGTTTAATAATTTGATAATTCGTAAATATTAGAGTTCAAACAAAGTTTGAATTTAAACCTGTTAAAAATTAATCGAATGGCTCTCATTAATGTTGAAGTTTAAAATATTTATTAATCCGGAGTATTTTGGCTTTACTTTGATTAGTGTGTATTGCAATGTATTTTTAGGATGATCAAGAGAGAGCTCAGCAAGCGTTTGAAATTATCAATAAAGCGTGGAAAACGCTGGAAGATGAAGAAACTCGAAAAAAATGTATGTACATTGTGGAAGAAGCCAAAGAAAGGACAGACCATATGGTTAGCCTACGTTTGCTTATTCAAAATATCGACTTGTATACATTTATCAATTATTTTCACCGTTGATATGCATTTTAGATAGAAGAAAAAAGAAAGAAAATGCGAAAAGAAGGTAAACATTCTGAAGGAATACCGGAAGACGATCCGGTGAATTACAAACATGCAATTTATGTCATGACAATGAAGGTATTATATATTGAACATGGATGTGTGGGTTCAACGATGTATTCAATTGATGTTTTGATTATTTGTATGATTGTTAGCTTTTTGCCGATATGGAGAGAAAGCGTCAACATCTAGAAACTAGAGATATGGAGGAGCGTAAAAGAAAACGGGAGGCTAAAATTGAAGAAGAAGAACAAGAATCGCTGCAAAAAGAATGGGCTAAAAATTTTGAGGTTTAAACCTATTCTTCATTTATTTAAATGTGTATTTTTTTAAGAGGTTTTTCATTTTATTTATGTTCTAGGAATCTCGTCAAACTAGAGTTGACAGTTGGAAAACCTTTCAAGCTGGAAGTTCTAAAGAAAAGAAGCGAAAGAAAGTGATGGGTTTTAAACCGCCTAAACCGAAACCAGAATCCAGATAGTATCATTATTTTGTGTAAATCGTTTTTTTTTTTTGTATATCATATATACATAATAAATCTCTCAAAAGGTATGTTTATGTCGGAGAGGAACATGATTGACCCAGTGAAATCGACAAGACAATTATTATTGCACATATTTGATGATTGGCTATTTTATATATGTTTCATCTTTCAATTTATCAATCATAAGAATGTCAGTCGTGGTTTTCAATTTATTATGCAATATCAGATTGTAATTTTAAATTGGTGTTGTCGGAAGTTTTTAATAATATATTTGTATATAAAAGTTGCATGCGAGAGACGAGATGAGATTTTCATCATCATTACAATGGAAATAATCAATTTTCATTGATTCTTTTATTTATTTGTTTGTTCCTCTTAAACATAAACACACCGTATTGGTTAGGAGAGAGTGTTGATATACTTTTAGTGAGTGTAATCGTGTGACTCATTTGACAATTCATTTTATGTTTATATTTATTATTATTGTGAAGAGATGATTCTTACATGATGCTGTGTTACTATGTAATATTGGTGATTTCTTTTTCATTATCTCATCATCGGTCAACGTAAATGTATAACGATAATAAAACAATTGTGATAAAAACAAGCTTTTACATACACCATTTAATGTTTATGTAATATGTGGCACATTCTCAATGTTAATTACTCTTTTATTATTAAATATTACATCTGTAATATTGGGAATCATCACTAAAGTACAAAATTTATTTGCAATAAATACTTGTATTTATTCCTCGGAATGTATACTTTTTTATTATACATATATATCTTTTAATAAGCATTTAACGATTTTTTCTTATGTACTAATTGATTTATTCCATTTATCATAGCAATAATCAACGGTGGTACCATTTTTGGTAATATGTAGTGTTGTTTATAAGAATTTTTATAACATTCAATATATTGGCACACTCTCAATTTACCGGGATTCAAAGTTAAATAATGGACGAAAGACTGGAATGATGATCATTGATTGATAATATAAAATAATAATATAGAAATTGTATTTGCCTAGATTCATTAACGACAAATAAGGAAAGTTGCAAGACCCGGATTAGAAGAAAAATAGCTATGAAAAGACCCACAGTGCACAATATAAAAACGAGATAAGCCTAGATGAGTCTATAAGCATAATTTCAATGCATCTAGTGATGAAGATAAGTATTTTACATATCTTAGAAAAACGAAAATCCGTCTGGTGCGATCTTTAGTGATCCCCATTGTACATACTACATGGACGCTAAAAAAAGAGAGACATGTTAGATGCTTTCGAAATGATTTGCACGGGCTGCAAGACGCACAAACATTTCTATTATCAACGAGCTGGCAATTTCAGAAAGACCCCATAATATGTAGAAAAAGGAGTCTTTCCTACTTTGCCCGTATTGCCAGGAAGGCTTTGGAGAAGCCGGTAGTCACTGGAGCACTATTGGGAAGGCGAGCGAGAAGAAGGTCTGCCATAAGATGATCAGATCAAATTAAAGATCGTATCTAAACGCTGCTTTAAACATGGCACAGAACTGAAAGGAGTGAAAGTGGATCGTTCACCGGATCCCAGATGATAGAAATGACCACGACGCTTAGCATCGAGCAAACGAGAAAGAAGAAGAGAAAAATGCTTAGATTTATAGACGACAAATAAAGGAAGGAAGGAAGTCAGATCAATTAAAAGAACTGACAGAATCGTTCCTAAATGCTGCTTTAAACTTGGCACAGTACCCGGAGGAATGGAGGTGGATCGTTCACCGGATCCCAGATGATAGAAATGACAATGATGCTCAGCATTGATCAAACGAGAAAGAAGAAGAAGAAGAGAAATGCCTAGATTCTTTGACGGCAAATAGAGGAAGATAGTTAGTGTTGAAGATATGTAAATACTTCATAGGAAGGTATGTAAAGGTAAAGCGAGCGAGAAGACGTTCTGCCATAAAATGGTCAGATCAAACTAAAGAACTGACGGGATCGTCCCTAAACCCTGCTTTAAACTTGGCACAGAACGAAAGGAGTGGAAACGGATCGTTCACCGGATCCCAGATGATAGAAATGACCATGTCGCTCAGCATTAAGCTCAGCAAATGAGAAAGAAGAAGAGAAACGTCTAGATTTATTCACGACAAATAAAGGAAGAAGGTTGGTTTTAAAGATAAATACTTCATATTAAGGTACATGCAGGTCTGTAGAATACATACTTCATATTAAATGAGTTAGAGTCTTCGATTTTATATACTTTGCATACTTCGATAGTTCAAACACGTTAGTAGGCATAAAAATACTGTAACGTGGGAACATGAGAGAGAGTATCCACTGTCTAAGTGGATTGATTCGTGGGTGAACAATAGAGACCCTGGATTAGGCTAACGTGACTCAGTAAGCGCCCGAACAAAGGATACGCTGGAGTTCTCACAGACCTGGGACAATAGACTCGCCAGGGTAGACCTTTACGTGCCTAGACAATAAACACACTAACGGATCGGGGAAGCTGTGCTGTGCAACTTGTGCTTTATAAGGAAGTATGTACATACGGTGGATCAGATATGCTGGAGTTAGTGGTGGTTCCGTGTGGACCTCCCGAATCGTTGAATAAACGCTGTGAAGCGACTTTGGCCTTTCATTTGGATCTTGAACCCACCCCTACGCATCAATACTATTGTATATGTATGTATGTATATAGAAATTGGTGATGCAAGAAAAATTGAAGATAGTATATATCTTCGTATGTTGGTTGGACCTGGTAAAGTTCTGGGTTATATCCAATACATATGTATATGAGCAATAAATAATTTTTACTTGAATATTTACAAATAGGATAATTAATACCAGTAAAAAAACCATTTTAAAGTATCTAATTCATATATTTTCATTGATTAAAGTATATTGAGAGTTTCATTTGTTTAATTTTAAATTTTAAACAATCGGAAAATAAGTAAAAATGCCTAAGAAGTAATGCTATCAATCGACGACATCACTTTAGCAGAACATATTCCAATTTTTCCGACCATCTTTGCCAATCCTTTTCCCGATTCCATATATACACCGTAAGTGCATTTTGCAACTCTCATCGGCATTGTTTGAAGTGCTTGATTTACATCTTTACCCTAGAAAAAGTGTCAATTATAATCAAATTATACATTATTTCATTCATTTATTTAAATTTGTAATGATTACCATTTGTATGATTCTTCTAGCAGTGTCGGTGATTGGATTTTGGAGCGATTGCATAGCGGTACTGATACAGGAGCAGTTCATGTTGAATATATTACCGTTCGAACAATTCGCTATTTGCTCGACAACGGCTTTAGAGACCATCACAGTTTGCGCCGTTGTATATTTAGCATTTGACACAATGTAGTGAATATCTTGTTCCATTGTGCTACAATCACTCCAATGTATCATTGTTTTATTCATCAATTTGGTCCAATTGTCGTCTGTTGTGTGAATCTGTAAGGCATTTTTGCATAAGTAAATTCTATATTGTAGTATTATGTTGGCCCGACATTTGACATATTAAATCATAACGATAAATTGTTCTCACCTCAGTACAATCTACTATAGATATCATCACTTTTTGTATAGCTCTTCTAATCAATGTAATGGCACTTTGTATTCCGTTGATTGTTACTTTGGTATTATTCCGCAGTTGCGGTAGAATTTGCACGAGGACTATTCGTAAATTTTGCAATCTCGGAATCAAGAATTGCAGTGTAGTGTTTGCAATGTTGATTATGTTCGTTATATTAGGATGTGACTCGTAGGCTATGTCGTTATTGTAGCGCTTCATCTCGATGGATGAAGCGCTACTATCATCTTCATGTTCAAAGAAATCTCGGTTGATTGAAAATGAAAATGTCTAGAATGGAATCATATTTAGTAATTTAAAATATTTTAGTCGAGATGGTACTATTTATTAAAGGCACATATGTATGTAAATCTACAGTTTTCAATGTAGAAACACTAATTTTGACTTGTACTTGTAGAAGGTTAAAACAAAAAACGTTCAAGCAATGCCAGGTAAGCGTGTTTCTCTGCTATGTAAATCTACAGTTTTCAATATATAACCATAAAATTTTGTATACTACTTCATAATATAAATT
This sequence comes from Arctopsyche grandis, assembly GCF_051622035.1. Lineage (NCBI taxonomy): Eukaryota > Metazoa > Arthropoda > Insecta > Trichoptera > Hydropsychidae > Arctopsyche > Arctopsyche grandis. The sequence goes on from NC_135367.1 coordinate 9,172,195, forward strand.
TTAACCATAGGCAGTGGTTTTTGGAAGAAGTTGGAAAGTGAAATCAAGGGAATATAGATTTTTTGAAAATATTTCAGCCACTGGGCAGTGCTGGTTTGTCTTTATATGTACATATATACTAGTGTTGTGCCCGATGAAATATCATCGCATGGGTTATGGCATATTAAGTTATTATATAAAAAAAAAAAGAAATGTGTTGGTCCTGTGTTCGATCTGAACACGGTCGTATTTTTTTTCAAATACCTTTTAAATATACTTAATTTAATATTTAATTTAAAAACTACTTACCTACACACAAACAATATAAATCACCAATTGAAAAATGAATTATTTAAATAAATTTTCAATAGATGGCGCTAAATTTTCTGAGACTATCTGCCTAGAGGAAACATTGGTAGCAAACAGTATATATATAGAAGTTTTTTCTTGATCTGTTATTATATTCGTACATTTTATAGGCAGTGTTTTAACTGTGACGTACATATGTCGAATCGAAACGAGTATTATAGTACGGCGAGCGTTATCGCAGACACACACACAGAATAGCGTTAGTATATATATAAATATATATATATATATATATATATATATATATATGTATATATATATATATAAATATATATATATATATATATATATATATATATATATATATATATATATATATATAATATATATATATATATATATATATATATATATATATATATATATATATATATATATATATATATATATATATATATATATATATGATGTAAAAATGTTTGTATGACAAAATATAGTAATTCATTGTTTTTTCTGTAACAAATTCCACTCGCCAATAATTGATTTATTTATACATATGATGGCTGTTTTCAAAAGACCTTAGTGCTATGTTTGTACTTTTTTATGAGATGATATGTGCCTTCAATTTATATGTATATGGTTAAATAAAGTTATTAAAAATATATATTAGATATTTAACCAAATTTCCTACTATGTGAAGTAAAATAAAATACACTTGAAATAAAAATCTTACCTGGTTGAAAAATACAGACATCAAAATGATTGTTACTAACAATTTTGCCATATTTATTAGATTTACCGTAGAATACCAAGTTAAAATGTGCGCACAAATGAAATATTGTTTTGCGCTTTACATCTTATATAGGTATGAATTTTTAATTAAATTATTTGTTTTCAGATTAGATATGCTAAAATTTCAGGAAAACACTGATCCAACAGTCGTACGAAGAGGTGACGGCTGATGGAAGCTAAATATTTGTTTGAAGTACATATTTGTTTGAAGCTGTGTATTTATGTGGATAAAAACTATAGGCAAATTTAAAAATTACCCACAATATTTAATATAGTCACACTAAAACATTATACATAAGTGTTTATTTCAACTATTGGAAAATCATTAAAAGGAAATCAGAAGAAAGTCTGTGTTTCCCCGAGAAGATACAATATAAAGAAGTAGATCGTGCAATCTTAGCCAGATGTCGTCGAATTATCAAAGCATGAAGCAAGTTCAGAGGCAATCACCCCAGCACTTTCAGCGGCTTTGGCCGTTGCGATAATTCCACAAGTTATCAAGTCTAGTTTCAAATTCTGCAAATATACTCTAGCATCGTTCATCTGAAATAAAAATCCAATTTATTATTTAAAACTGCTGACTTTTACACATGAGATTGGATTAGCATTGGACTACTTACACTACGTGCAATGTCGATACCTAAGGTAGTGAAATTTCTTCCGGCGTCTGCGGCCAATCTGAACTTGCAAGAGAGCACTGCCGGTGAAACAATGCCAAATATATTTCCACTGGCTAATCTCAAACAGTTTCCCAAACCTCGTATAGCATTTTGTGCTATGATTGTAGCATTTTCACAATTTGAGTGAAGTTCTTGCACAATCGCCAATCCTTCCTCTATCTTTTCCAATTTACACTCAAGAAAGTCTGCAATGGTTGCGTTTATAACTGAAGCTATCTCGTCAGATTGTTCCTGTCGAATGAAATGTTACAAGTTTCGTTTTGTAAAGCAACAATGTATATTTGACATGACTAGGGTAATTGATCAGAGATTGATATGGCAAGTGGCTAGAAGATTTTAAGAAAAATGGACAAGATATGAATAAGGCATTGACTAGTAATGAGCTACGTAAAGTAGAGTATTTATAATGGATGAAGTTTATGTAGTTGTTGTTTTTTTTGAGCCTGGTGATCAGTGGCGGCTGGTGAACAATTACATTGAGAGTTCCCAAGTTCCAAAAAATGAAGAAGAAAAAATAAACGATCCTATCCAGCCACACCGGGTGGCTTTATTGCGCGACCAGATCAAATGTATGCAATTGTATGGGGCATACCACACCAGGCAACTCACTGGTTTCCCAAGTCGTAGTCACCCCACCGGCGAGATCGGTTGACGTTGGTGGGTCTGATCACGGTGATTTTCTTTCATTGGTTTCTGTATGGGGAATTTATCAAAATGAGCGCAAAAAACGCACATTTGAAGTAAATTGTTGACGCATCAGGCTTGGCATGAACAATTTTATGTCCTACCATATGTTTCATCAGTGTAAAATACACTCAACTTGAAAATACCCACTCTTTCTTGTTTATTTTTCTATTACATATGGTACATATCGGTCTCCGTGACGAGACAGAATGTTAAATTACAGAAAACTTAAATATCGGAAGGCAAAGATCGAAAATCGAAAGATCAAAAAAAAAAATGGTGCATGGTAAACGGTACATACTCACTTAATTTGCGCGAGCAGGATAAGTGAGTATGTACCGTTTAATGTGCGCGCGCAGAATACGGGAGGAAAAGCATGTTCCTCTTGTTCCTGTTGTATCCTGCTCGCGCAAATTAATCGAGTATGTACCGTTTCGATATTTGTGTTTTCTGTAATTTAACATTCTGTCTCGTCACGTAGACCCGGTACATATGTATATTGATATAAATTTTGGGAGGTTCACCGCACCAGCTCTCCTTAGGACGAGCCACCCCTGAGACGTGCAAGCTATCTTCATTCAGGTCCTGTTCGTAGGGTTTTCGAATGAACATTTCCTTGTTAACTATTTTTGTGTAGTTACAAACGTGAGAACCTCACAGGGGTACTCATATGCTACCCAAGACTTTGCAAAATAAGACTAAGTGGATTAGGCATATAGAAACTTGCTTGGCAGTTTATCCAGTGATGATTATGATTACATTCTAAAGCTTGCATTTACCTGTGCACATTCTGCCACTGTTCCGCTTTGGTTGAGTGCCCTTTCTATCAATTCCAGACATGGTTTGTGAATGTTGATTATAGTGTTGGTGATATTGGTGCCGATGCTCAGGGAGAATCTGTTGGATACGTTTTCAATTTCTCGGGCTATATTAGTTGCTTGGTTTCGATAATTCGCCGACGTACTTCTAGAACTCGCGATCAGTCTTGATATGCTTTGGCTAATCGACGTGTCTTGAGTGGTTAAGCTGCCACGTATTCCAAAAAACGGTATGCTCATGGATGCGTAGAAGCAATGGACCCCACATTGCTGAAAAAATGTTTGATATACAAGTAAATGTTGTACAGTATCATGTTGATCTTTCTACATACACATATACATACATATGTACGTCTACTGCTGATGAATCATTCTTCCATCCATACTCATCTAAAGTAACTTTCACCCAGAGTATCCGCTTTATTGTTTCAAATACAGTTGATCTATGTACATACATATGTACATATATATATATATATATATATACCTTTCGTCATATCGATGTTACAGTGAAACTGTTATTTTCAGTGAAATTACAATTTCACTTATGCAGTGAGTAAGGATATAACAATAGAATTACAAATTCACTTCTCAAAGTCAGTGAATTTGTAATTCGAATTACAACGTATTACCAACTCTAAAAACCTAATCTTAAATAAATAAAACCAACCCTAACTTAACCTAACCTAACCTTAAATAAATAAGTGTTGGCTGCTTAGATATTTTTTTTTATTATATATGTACATACATATATACATACCAGGAAAGCCTAAAAGGTAAACCCCAATCCTGGTCAATTACAAACAATGCAACATTTTTTTTTATATAACATAAGTCACTGAATTACGAGACACTGAACACTCGAAACTAACGACACATTTCTGAATTTTAAGTTGTACATAAAGCTTTTGCCTAACACCGAGAGGCGCCGGGTTCGATCCCATGAGCTGACCTCGATTGAAAAGAATTTTTCTGAGTATATCTGTAGTGCTGCTGGTCAGACCTGAATATTTGTGACCCCAGGTCGATCGTTTTCTATCAGAGTTTGCCAATTTCTCTGATTTCATTGTTGAAACGGTTCCCGATTAAATTGGCTAAAAACCTTCCTACCTTCTATGTCACCACTATTTGACAATGATTAATGTACAATAAAATGTATGTACAATTCATAGATGTCTCGTTAATGTGCGAGTTTTCAGTGTCTCGTAATTCAGCAACTTGTGTAATAAAAGTGTTGCATTGTTTGTAATTGGCCAGGAAGGTGCATTGGGGTTTACCTGTAAGGCCTTCCTGGTATAAAACGTAATAAAATAAATAAATCATCTTCTTTACATTTAGTCATACTCGCTAATAATCTAACCTAAATATGAAATCACCAAACACTTCCACAGTGCAATTATTTAAAATTAGCTGGCTTTAAAAATAATGTACGTATAATCAATTACCAGAAAGAGAGCTCCGACGATGATGGGCAGAAATTTGTACTCCATTTTAGAAAATTTTCCGAAGAATTAAATTTTCTTGGAGCGAACGCTCCTATATATCGAAGAAAATTGAAGAAAAACTTACCGTTGACAATACACGTGAAATTTGCATTAGAATTGCAATGTTGATGATATAAATGTAACATATCATCTGGATGAGAATCGATATGCAAATTCAGATGTCGCTCAGATGATGTATCACAAAACAACTTCATAAATATGCATCAGTGTCATCGCAATGCATATTATTTTATATGAAAAAAATCTAAACAATACTGAGAGGAGTGTGAAGGTAACGTTTGCGCATCTTTGAACTTCAAATAGATTGTATTAGCATAATTATATAATACAAAATAACAAATTAGTATTAGTATCATATATTAGAACTAAACATTCTTTCGAGTGACAGCTTTTCGAAATATTCTATTGATGGTGCAAATCTTGGAATTAGAATTCGGTAAAAATTTCAGCCGATGCAATTTTCCGACTTGTTGCTTTTGAATAATTCATGCATACCGAGAAGAGTTATTTGCGACAAGTTGAGGATTTCCAAGTAAAAGCGAAATGTGTAATTCATAGTTGCCTTATGTGAAAAGAAGGTTGTTGACAATCCCAAGATTTGCCCATGTTGAGAAAACGATAACGACAACACACCACGCAATTGCATCTCACCGAATGGAAAAAATAATGCAATACAAAATGCGTTTACATACATATAATATCGACAGGTATCTCTGCACACGCGTGACGTAACCCCTGGTAAGTAATCGATTTTATAAATATAACGTTGATAAAATAAAAAGTGGTTGACATCATTTTCGATCGCCATTCAAATATTGAACAATGAATTATTACACTTAGTGATTTTTTTGCGCGGTAGGTTTTGTGCGGTTAAAATTGACCCGGTCACGAATAGAACTGTGTTAAGGTTTTAGCAAGCAAATCCTGTTCGAGTTTTGATAGTAATAAGTTGAGTTTTTTTTTCGTTGGGTGTAATTTCGATAAGCCTTTTCTTTTAGACGCCGTCTCGTTAACACGTTCTTGCCACATGCTTAAATTTGGTTCAAATGACTCGTAGATGGATGATAGCTCAACGATGATAGGAATTCAGGAAATACAACAAAAGGTACGGTATAACTCGTCTTCAAAAATAATTGAACGCATTACAAAATATATATATACAATGTGTATATATCGATTGTCATAAGCATTCTAATAAATAGCTCAATAGCTAATTTACAACTACAAAAATATAATAAAAAAAGAAGTAAAAGAAACTAATACAACAATACTAATCTAATATATAATTTCGAAAGAGACTTTGTATGTACATATGTATTCAACCTTCGTTCGTAAACGACACATCCGATTTTTATTTTTTGATTCATAGGCGCTGATTCGATTTTTTTCGATTCAAAGGATTCGAAGTCCCCGGGGGCAAAGGCGCCGAGGGTGAAACTGCCTTTGCGCCGGGGGCGAAGCCCTAGGGGACGCAGCCACGGGGGGCGCAGGCGCTGGATTCTGGTATACATATAATTTCGTATACATATAATTTTTTATAAGAGACTTACTAAGAGACAGTCAATTTAATAAAAAAATCAAATGAGTATTCAAATAAAACTATTAGATTAGTCATGTTTAAGCAGTTTATATTACAAATACCAAGAGAAGCCGGGTAAAACCACTAGTATACTAATATGTTATAGTCGAACATGAGACTTACATACATACGTAAAACGTACATGCTATCGCATTCACCCCCCACTCGACCCACGATGGCCAATTACATTTCGTTTCAGTTTCGCATTGTATTTTGGTCAAGAAATACAACATTGTTCGTGCGCATAGCGGTCGGTAGAATTTGACTTTTATCTTTTGTTAGTTTTGAGTTCATGTTTCGTGTTTTGATAATTTTACATTAATGAAATTTTAGTACAAAATACCTCAGTTGTTGATATTATTAATTTATTTATGGAATACGTATATATTTTATATTAATAGAAATTTATATTTTTTATACTAAAAAATTAATTGTCAACGTCATCTTATGGACAGAAAAACTTACAGTAATATTATTACGGATCTTGCATTGAATTATATTGTAATAATATGATAATCTTAAATAAGAAATATTTAAAAAAAAATAAAGGAATTATTTTACGTCCTTAAAATGTTACAACACATGCTCGGTTCTCGATCCATATACTGAACTATTTATTCATATGAAGGTATTGTTTTAGGGCTACCAGGAATCTGTCAATATTATTTATTTTTCTTATTTCATCTGATTTACAATCATATATTCAAATATTTTCTTCATAGGTATATTTTCTTAGATTATTACATATTATAATGGAGATTACATGTAAACTTTCATATACACATTGTTAATATTTAAATTATTAAAAGCTGCATATGTATGTATATGTATACTTAATTTATTTCACAATACAGTTTCGTTTATAAAATGGTACATAATAATTTTATAATCATACATGGACAAAATCTGGACTTCAACAGAGAGTAACAAATTCAGGATTTGAGCATCGAAAAAGAGACCTCAGGGCAGTGAGAGTTCCAGAGATCGATTCAATGACTACATAGCCACAGCGTAGTGCACTGGTAAAGCTATTGCATACCAGTAGATTTGCTGTGGATTCAAGTCCCAGCCAAATATGCTGCTAGCGAAGTCTGGTGGTTATTAAAACACGGATTGACCGTCTCCTGTTAGAATTTTTCGATTTTTAAAGCTTAATTGTTGTGACGGATCCAATAAATCGATATCCCCCCCTCCCAGTTTCTCGCAAATTCGATTTATTAGCATCTATAATTTGTTAAATCTTATATGTAAAATGCTACCTACATAAAGTATATCTCGCAAATGTGTCAATTATTTTTTGATTGTCCATAGATGTCTCTAATATTTGAAATTTGTTAGTACCTACTAATGTATAATATAAGTACCTACAATAAAAATAATCTAACCATATGTGTCGCCTTGGGATAATTCCTGTCATGACATACATACATACATATATGATGTATGCAGTGGCGGACTGGCGATACAAGCGAACACGCCCGATGGCATGTGGGCCCCACTATCTGTTAGAAAATATGGGCCCTCAGTAAAATTAAATAACTTTTTAACTATTTCACGTGTGTAGAAATTTATAGGATATTGCACTTTGGGACCTTAAGTTTGGGTATTTTAACAAAACGAATTTCTTACGATATACACAAACAATTAATACCTGCTTTAACAGCCCAAGGATCGGTTAACTTTTTTTTATTAGGCTCGAAATGTAAGTTTCAACATTTGCGTGGGCCCTTTTGCCGGGCCCATTCCAATACCTATGTAACAACTACATACTGAAATAAAAATGGGAATAAACAAATTTCTGTGAATAATATAAACTGAATTGCTTAAAACAATTTTGATAGGACGATTCATCGTCAACCAGCGATTTAAATTTACTTCATAATAACATTTAATTATACTTCGACGATATAGTAAGATTTAAATACACAATTTTAAACAGTTTCGGAATATAAAATCTATTCCTAATCTAGACACAACCATGTATACAGAAATATAGGATAGGGGCCCCCTCCCCAAAATCCCAAAAACTGAAAATATTATGCATTTTTTTCAGGGACGTAATATGGGGGCGCTCGCCTCCCTAAATTAAGGAATAGTGTGAATTTAGAAAATATTATGAATTTAACGATTAATGAGACACTATGGATCTACATATAAATGCTACTGTATGTTACTTTTGGGTATCTAATAAAATAATCGCTGCTATGTGCTTTGAAAAAAAAAGATTTTATTATTTCGAAACAAGTATATTTTGGTTTTTAAGTGGCATGCCTTGGGTAAAATTCTTAGAAATTGTTCATCCTATGGAGCGAATCGTTAGAAAGGTCCCCTTTACTTTATTTTGTCTCAAAAACAGATGTGTAACGTTTATTTTTCCGAAAGTTCGTATATTTTTTGTTTTCAAGAAAGGTTTTAAATTAATATTTTACTGAATCGGTTAAATCACAAATGTTTTTATCTCTCCTATTTTATTTTATTTGCAGACGTCCATTCTCTCACAAAACAACGAATGAGATGGATTTAAACTTCATGTGTAACGAATTCGGTCCAAAACAAGTTTTAGTTATTTAATATAAATAATAATAAGTCACACAGAGCCATACACATTTTTCTATATTATGTAAACGTGATCAGCGATCGATTATGAGTTTGAATTTTTGCATGATCTCAAAACTTTTTCTATTGTTATTACGTACATATGTATGTATGTACATAGAAAAAAAATTTCGCCTGTAGCGCTTTTTTCGCTTTTTAGATAATATTTTTTTATGATTATTTTTTCAAAAATAAGCTTATTTTTTTCATATTTTAAAACTCAATAAGGTGTATGCAAAGAATATTTTCCATTTTTATTCCGATATAAACAAGATTTATTGAAAATTTTTCAATTTGACCAATCTTTGCCTGCCCCTCCCAAGAAAAAGCTGAAACGACGTCCCCGATTGTTTTCTACCGAAAGTAAAAGCCGCTTTTATGCCGCATTCTTTTATGATGCATTCTATTTACCTAGGACAAGGGTTAAAATGAAATATACAATGTAATTTATGGATCTATTTTGCTTTTGCTTAAATTTGTTTATTCCCATTTTTGAATTTTTTTTATCCTTGATTTTTAGCGTGATGGAAAGAAGAAAATTTTGTTATATGGGGGGGGGACAATTTTTTTTAACCGTGGGTGGGCCCCCTTTGACTCCTGGCATGTACTGATTTCAGTCCCAGTCCGCCACTGGATATATGTATGTAAAAAAATGTACATACGTATTAAGGCTTCCAATCCCCGGATCCCGAGCACCGGGATCCCGGGATCCCGGTGTTTTCTGGCACCGTGAATCCCGGTGCTGAAACTAGTCTGAATACCGGGATTACGGTGCTGGTAGAAATTTCATAAAGCAATATTATATAATGAACAATGGTGGGATGAGCAATGACAGTCATAGTCCATTTGTTTGCCACCCGTTTCGACGCCGGCTTGCCGTTTCCACGAAATGGTATGAACGGCCTGTATTTTGTCGCAGATATTGTGCTCAACCGCAATGATATTTGAAGTATATTTTCACTGATTCGAACTCAGAATCGACCACTGATCACGTTTTCGTGATTTCGTGAAAAAATGTGTGTGTGTGTGTGTCTGTGTTTCTGTGTGAGTGTCTGTATGTTTATTGTGTGTCAGTGTATTTTGGGGATTTTTTGAACACTGTTCGTCCTATCGAACTGAAACTTGGTATTGGTTACTGAAATTTTTATCGATACACCGTAATTTTTTTTTCAAATTGTTAAGTTGCCGGAAATGGTACCTCCCCTTATAGTTGTTCTCTTTATTTTTAAGTTTTTGATTTAAATTATCTCCCAAACCACTCATCAAATCGGACTGAAGTAGAACTTTAGTCTGTGCAAGTTTTCCTACATTTGTGTTTAATTTGTATTGAAAATGCTCATAGCCGGTATGTGTGAACGTGTATGTACTCTCAAAATTAGTACGCCAATATGCGAGTATTTTTTGCGTGAAACATCGGGAGAGTTTGCAAAATGCAATTGAACGTTTTTGAAATATGAAAACATGCAATTGAACTTTTTTTTACATTTGAAATCCCGGTGCTAGCACCGGGATCCCGGGATCGAAAATTCCCAGCACCGCAATCCCGGTGCTGAAGTAACCTTCCGGGATTGGAAGCACTAATAAGTATATTGAGAGATCTCAGTTAAACTAGCTCAATGACGAGTCGAAAAAGGAGGGGGGGGGGGAGAAAGATTGATATAGATAATATTAATAATTAATAATAATTGGTTATTGTTAATAATTCATATACATAAGACATATGTAGATAATGGCAACAGGTTCTTATATATGTATTAAATCATTGAGCTACTGATTCAATACTAAATAGTAGATTTATTGAAGTAGAAGAATGTATTCGAATGTATTGAATCTAAAAGCTTTATATATTTGCAAATATATGAATGTAATTACAGTCAATAATACAGGTATGTGTCTGTTATAGAGAGGTCTTTTCTAGTATTAAATTTTACAAGGGAAACGTACGAGATGTTAATTAAAGCATTACAATTAAATTTTCTAAGCCTACCTCTCAAACCGATAAAGTTGAGATATGATCAATGTTACGGTGTCGTAGATAATTAGTAATATAAAAATAAACCAACCTTGTAGTTAATTATAAAGGTCAAGTACGCCGTGAATTAAACAATGTACGCGAAACGTTCACAACTATTTTTTTTGTATTTTATTATTCATTTTTTTCAACGGTTGCAGTTGACTGGTCAAGAAATCGACATGGACATGCGATTAAATTGATAGTACGCACTGCTTGATTAACGCGACACTGATTAATAGAAATGATGTCATCGCCGAAAGTGAAAGGCCGATTCATTCGATAGCTCGTATTAATTGTGTACAGGCAGGTATGTGTTTAACGAATTTATTATATAGTCGCTTTTTTTGTGAATGAACTCCTTATGAAAAAAATTGAGAGGAGAAATTCGCATTGGATTTTCGTCGCCCACGTGCTATGACTTAACAGGCTGCCACCCACGAATGCGACATTGACCCAGTTAGATTTGCATACTGTATATGTATAATCCCTTTTGTGTCGCTATTTTTCGCTGTTGTTGTTATTATTGTACATTTAGCGCTAGTGTAATGTCAATTAAAGGTTACGTAACATATCGTGCTTCTTATCTCAATTCGTACTGCACATGTGTTTTATATTGCTTTTAATAACAATAATAATAAATAAATTTATACGATGAAACGGTAATTTCTGGCATCCAAATATGTTGAGCCTTGTAACATATACGTACCTGAACCTTTTTGCAAATTTATTATCATTTTATACGCAGGGTTCAACTGTAACATACGTTTATTGCACATAAAGGTATATGTACGTTGGCAAAGGTATAATTACGTAATTGGTGACCTTTTTATCACTATTACAAAATAATTAGTGAAATCGAATGCGTTTAAGCACAATTTTAACGATAAATGATGTTATTAGAATGTCGATTTTCATATTGTATCAATGCGGGTACAAATTGAACTTTTTAAAAATTTACTAGGTACCTAGTATTTAAGATGTGCGATTTTATAATTATAAATATTGATAATTTAAATATTCAGAAATTGATTTTTTATGTTAAAAAGTAAATATTTTTCATATTCGTCGTTGTAAAACCTGTTGAAAAGATTCGCGAATTTTATAATACAATTTCCAATTTTGGAGACACGAATGAGCGGATAAACGCGAAACTCAATTATTTTTTGATATGGCTTTATACATCATATCAATAGTGCTATTTCGAAACAAATTGATAATATGAGTGAATCCTCTTTTTGATTTATGTGCACACTTTCTCTTCTCTTGCAGTAAAAGAACGTCAAACGTATTCTGTAAATTCTTTTGAACATGCAAGTTTATTTGTATAATTGGGGCAATAAAAGCAGCAACATATCATGTACTATCCTTTACTTTTTTTCGATATTATAAGTTTGATTTTAAATTGTACGGGGAAGATTCTTTAAGTTAGTGATGTCAAAAATTTACCCGTGAAGGTTAAGTGTCATATCCTTGGGTAGTAAGACTCGAGCCGCTTTCAAAAATTTTTGAGTTATTTATCAATATTCGAGGTTGTGATCGAGAATTCTCGAGAAATTTTGATTCCCATTTCTCGAGAATATTTTATTATGAAAATTCGAGATTCTCGTTTCTCGAGATATCCTTTATTAGAATATCGAAAATATCGAGAATATTTTAAATGTATCACTACAATTGTTTTATTCAATAAATTGATTGATTTACATACATATATACTTGTTAACTCATAAATATTTTTGTGTGAAATTTTGAGTATGAATATAATATGTATATATGCATGAAGCATGAAGTTTACCCTAACAGGCAAAGATGTTTTTTTTTGATTTTTAAATGCTTTTTATTATTACGAAATTATGTTCACAATACATCTTATATCTATTTTAATAGCTACTGATCTACTGATCATTTTCTATTTTACAATTTTAATTTAATTTGGTTAGTAATTACAGTATTATATTATTCTAATGTTAATCTAAAGCATAATAGGAAAAAGAGCTCAAAAACCTATTTACAATCCTTATAAATGTTCATAATACATCTAATACATAATATTAATTAAAGACTATCTAAAGTCGATGACCTAAAGCAGATTGTGTTTAGGTAATCTGTGTTTATACCTGAAGGGTATAGACATTTTGTTGTAATCACCGAGACTCTTCACAAGTGTGTTAGTATGGTTATTAGTGATTCTTTCATAGAATCTACTGGTTAGTTTGTTAGTAATGTCTGTAACAAACGGAATATTATATATAGCATGCAGTTTTTTCAGGTTAGTATATATGGGTGTATTATAAATTATTTTAAGGGATTTATTTTGTATTACTTGGAGCTTGGAAAGGTTAGTATTCGAGGCGTTATTCCATACAGGTGAAGCATAGGTTAATAATGGTAATATGAGCGCGCGATATAATTTTATTTTATTTAGCGTTGATAAAGAACTATGGCGATTAAATATTGGATATATTGAGGATATACCCCGCATCGCCTTGCATTTCGCTGCCTCAATGTGAGGTGCCCATCTCATTCTTTTATCAAACGTTACTCCTAAATATTTTATTACTGACTGCCATTTCAGACTTTCTCCAGAGGGGATTTTCAGATCTGAACTTGGCTTATGTTTTCTAACACTAAAGAATATGGCGTCTGTTTTGGTTTGATTAATTTGAATTTTCCACTTAGTGAAGTGTTCAGTCATTGTTTTAATTGCGAATTCAAGATTTTTAAGAATAGTGTCTGGTTTTTTGCTACTTGTGAAGCAAGCTGTATCATCTGCATATAGGGCTATGTGACAGTTTTTTGGAATAGGTATGTCATTTATATATATGGAGAACAAGAGTGGGCCAAGCAAGCTCCCCTGCGGAACGCCAGCTGCGATTATTTTTGGAGACGATAATTCATTATTTACGCTAACCACTAGCTTTCTACGAGTTAAGTACGATTTGATGATGAGAATTAGGTAGTTTGGTATTTTGTTAATAAGGAGCTTATGAATGAGTCCATCGTGCCAAACCGTGTCGAAGGCCTTTTCTATGTCGAGACATACCATTCCGGTACTTCTCTTCATATTAAAGTTCTTCGTCACGTGTTCAGTTAGTCTTGTTAGTTGTTGGGTCGTGGAATGTCCAGTGCGAAATCCAAATTGTTCATTTATTAATTTCTTATTTACGACTTTAAGTAAACGTGTGTAGATTATTTTTTCCAGAATTTTTGAAAGCGTGCAAAGTAAGCTAATGGGTCGATAATTGGCCGGGTTTTTTGAGCTTTTATCGGGCTTAAGTATGGGAATTACGTTGGCTGTTTTCCAGTATTCTGGGAAATACCCGGTGAGTAAACACGCGTTGAATATTTTAGATAGTGAGACTAAAGCTTTAAATGGAAGTTGTTTGATTGTGATGTTATCTATTAAATCTCGCCCAGGTGCCTTTTTATTTTTTAAATTACGTATTATATTTTGGATTTCACACGGATGCACCAATTTTATATTTTTAGTACTGTTAGTGGGAGTTTTTGTGATGATTTTAATGGACCGGTTGACTTTATTATGCGTTGGTATGTGATTGTAATGTTGTGTGAGTGTGTGATGTTTTTGGAAGGATTTTGATAATAGTTCTGCTTTGTCGCAATCACGCGTCACTGAGATTCCTGCATCATCTAATGGAGGAATCGAGTTTTTTGTCCTGCGAATCGCTTTAGCTAATTTCCATAGAGAGCCATCAACTGAGCTCAATTTTTCTAATTTTTTAGACCAAGCTTCATTTTTGATTTCTTTGATTCTAATTTTAATTTGATATGTGAGCTTATTAATTAATGTTTTCAATGCTGGATTTTTTTGATGTTTGCCAAATTTTACGGAGTTTATTTTTACTTTTAATTAGATTTGCAACAAAGTCAGTTATCTCTAATTTGTGTTCAATGTATTGTGTCTTAGGTATGTGAAGGTGTTTGGATCGAGTTATTGATTCCGTTAGGTGTATTATGGAGAAGTCGATTTCGGTTTTGTTTGTGAGTGTGGTAGAAGTTAGATTGGTTTGGTCATTTATGTACGACTTGAACTCTCGCCAGTTAGCTCTCCCGTAATCCCAACTATGCTTGATGATTTCCTCGGGTTTCCCGTCGATTGAGAAGATTATCGGGAGATGATCAGACGACAGGGTTTGAAGGGCATTTGGTGTCGATATTTTTGGGCAGTTCTTGACGAGGACAAGATCTAGTGTGGATGGTTGTGAGTTATTTGTGGGATAGTGTGTGTATGTATCCGGATGAAGTAAGATTGTATCTGTTAGTTGAATGTATTTAAAAAGAGTTGTGCCTTGTTGGTCAGTGTTTACGCAACTCCATAACGGATGTTTGGCATTAAAGTCACCAGCTACCACTACCGAACTACCAATGTTAAATATTTTGTTAAGATCGGATGCCAATAATCGTTTTTGGGGAGGATTGTAAGCGGATGCTACTATGTGACGGGTGTTGTTAATTGTTAGTTCGATGGCGGTTAGTTCTAAATTTTTTAGTGGCGGGGTTATTACGCGACAATGTTTAATTGACGATTTTATAAAAATGGCAACTCCCCCTCTATGCTGTTCTCGGTCTTCGCGATAGCAGTTAAAGTTAGGTAGGTTAATACGGATATGAGGCTTTAAGAAGGTCTCGGAGATTAAAACTATGTCAACACAGTACTCACCGATCGCCGACTCTAGTTCGTCAAGCTTATTCTTAAGTCCACGAGCATTCCAAGCTAGAATGTTCAGTCGCCTCCCGTTAATCAAAGACATCGAGATATTCGACAAGCATGAGTGCCAGCTCTAGTTTGTCGGTGCAACCGCTGGCCTTGGCACGAATCTCCTGGAGGATCTTCAACATCTTCGTCATAGACGCCATGGAAGTTAGGTCTGTTGTTGGTTGAATGTTGGGATTGGTTGGTTGGTGGGGTTTTTTAGGGATATTTGGGATATTTGGTGAAGGAGTTTTAATGGTCGGTAGCTTTGGGAAGTTATGATCGTTAACGACCGGGATATTTTGTGGCTGCGCCACTGGGAGTTTCCAAGGGTTGGCTTTGACAATTGATGTTCGATTCTTCCTCGATTCCAGCATTTTCAGATAGCTCTGTCTTTTTGGACAGTCTTTGAAGTTAGCGGGGTGAGATCCTGAACAGCCTGAGCACACAGCAGGGGTAACTATTCCTTGATTGCATTGTGCGGTGAGGTGAGTGCCGGCACATTTGACGCACTTGGCCTGCCGATTGCAGTTTTTCGCAGCGTGTCCATATTCTTGGCATCTGAAACATTGAGTAATATTTTGTGATTTACTAGTATATTTAACGACACTGACCTTTGTGTAACAAATGTACCGGATTTCTTTAATCTTCTTTGCCGATACCGATGGCTCGAAGAACACCAAGTATAGCTCGGTGGCGTTGCTCCTAGGCTCCTTCGTCTTCATCTGTATCACTTTGGTTACAGGGAATCCCTGTCTGATGATGTCATCTTTAATATCAGCTTCCGGCAATTTCGGCAAGCCACGTACGACACTTTTTATTTCCTTTTCCTCCTTCCTGGAAAAGGTATGGAATTGTCGGTCTGGTGTCAATCCATCCCGAAGTTTTTTAAAGTCTTCAAGACTTTTACATTGTATCTTGACATTATTTTGACCAATGTAAGTCATTGTGAAGTCTTTTATAAACTTCTTGATCGACTCGATCATGCTGCCGTGAGTGCCAGTAGCTGTCATGATGATGGGCGGGATTCTTCCACCGCTTCTGGGGACATCGGAAACTTCCAAGAGCCCTTCAAATTTGTTTTTCTCCTGAATTTTAAATTCAGGAGCAACATCTTTCACGTTCTTTGCCGTATGTTTTGGAAACTGCCACTCGGTCTCCATCTGAGCGGTCTGAGAGCAGCCTGGTTGAGGTGCTTCGGTTGTAGTTATCAGTGTCTTCTTAATTCGCTTTTTCAGGTTGGATCCTCGCATGGTGCCAACATGTGTTCGTTTGGTGTTCGTTTTGTGGGGGGTGTTTGTTTTGTATGTTAAAAGGTGTGGGTTTTTTGACGGTATGGCGTATCGCTGTATTATGAGCGCTCGCACAGAGAGTACGTCTTCGGCACGTCCGTTCTCACGGAGCGTCGAGTGACGAGTTTGATTTATTATTTATGTATGTATTTGTTTCGTATATGGTAATCAATTTTTGGTTAGTATTTTAATATGAATAGATGGTCAGTATTTTTATTATTTGTCCGGTTTGTCCAGTATTTTTATTTTTTGATCATTATGTTATCTTTTGGTCACAAAAACATGGACAAGGCCGGGTAGTAATAATAGGAATTTCATAAAATTCTTTGTTGCATATTGTTATTTTTACTATTTTAAATTACTATTGCACTTTATTATTTTCTTTTATTTTTTTTCTTTTCATGCCTTATTTTATAATACATATATTTTTACTTTATCTATGTACGTAGTAACAATAGATGAAGTTTTGTGACCAAGCGAAAATTCAAACTCGAGATTTTGACTGATTCGAACTCAGAATCGATTACTGATCACGTTTTCATAATCTAGAAAAAAATGTGTATGTATTTTGGGGATTTTTTGAACACCGTTAGTCCTATCGAATTGAAACTTAGTATCGGTCACTGAAATTTTTATCGACACGACGTAATTTTTTTTCAAATTTTTAAGTTGACCGGAAATAGTAACTCCCCTTATAGGTGTTCTCTTTCTTTTCAAGTTTTTGATTTCAATTATCTCCCAAACCACTAACTGAATTGGACTGAAATTTTTTACATGTAATAATAGAAATAATAATCTTTATTACCTTATATTTTTTAAATAATTTTATTTTTAATATGATTTTACTTTTAATATGATTTTACTTTTTTTTTTATTCAATATTCTATTGTATCTCTATATCTTTCTTTAATCATGTCTTTAATACATTTATAAATCCCTAATATAACATCTTTGTGTTCTTTTGATTTTTGTATGTTGTCGATTTTTTATAGCTAAAAAAGTCGAATCACTACATTAAAAAATAAAGTAAAAATTGTACTCGAGAATCTTGAGAAACAAAAAAGAAAATATCGAATTCCCGAGATTCAAATATTCCGAGCAAATGAGATTCTCGAATCTCGAGAATCAAAAAAAGTCGAGAAATCACAACCTCTAATCGTGATGGACCAATATCATAACCTACGACACATCCTCTTTGTAGTCCTGAGTTTTTCATACAGTACTTTCACCTTTGATCTTGGATTGTTGCACATCTGCTTTAGGCTTCGTAAGGGGCAATTTTGGAGTACTTATCAACAATTGTTGGCGTTGGCAAGGTCAAGATTGGTCTCGGAGACCTTCCTCTCACAGACTGGGCGGCGTCCCCACGACTTGATTAATACCGAAACGTGTAGGTCAAGCATTACACCAGACAACCAAGGAAATGAGTGGCGAACCAACAATTCGAGCTCGAGATAATCTGAATTTTCCGCACGTGTTTCTCACAGTCGTGAATCGCGTTTGCTTTCATAATTCAAATCCTAATCTTGGATTTGACATTAAACACGTTCGCTTTTCCGCAATCTTTACATCTACAAGCTTACACCGAACACGGAGCAGTAATATTTCATTTTATTCATTCAACATGTTGACCTAAAAAGGCTGATTATTAACTTTTTACGATCGGCGATAATTTCCTCCATTACGCATGGGACTTTGTGGGAAAGTAAAGACTGCATTCGAAAAAAAAATTAACACTTTCACTTTTACAAACACATGAATGCACACGTAAAAAGTGCACAATTTGGATCAAAGCGAACATCTGCTGATTATAAAAATACTAACCGTGCTAAATGTACATATAATTTAAATCATTTATACACACACGTCTAGCCTCTTCAAAAGGCTAATCAAATTTGAAATTTACATAATTGAAAATTTTATGTCACAATTTCTTCAAATTATTCAGGCAACTTATGCAGGGTTACAATGGTCGTTCCGTCAAGGTAAACGCTGAAAATTGTAAAAGGTCAAGAAAATATTACATAGAAACAAATTAAAGGTCAAGAAAAAATTAAACGTCTACTATTTTATTACAATATGTGTAAAAAATTTAAAAATACGCATCTTCTCATTTGAATGACCTTTACACTGATAACCCTGTTCTAAAAATTTGCAACACTTCAGACGACAAATCCAATCATACAGATATCTAATATATCTATTAAACACGCACTTGCCTACAATTATCCTATAATATATTGATTGCTTTATGAACTCATACGTTCATAGTCTCCCCGTGTAATTAGTTTCGACCTTTTTATCATCAGATCCAATCTCAAAGAATATATGTACATAGATATGTACATACATATGTACTCACTCACTGAAAAATACCTATACATTTTTCGTTCGCCCAAAGGCATAATCCTCTAATCAGATAAATACGACAAACAAACACAGCAAACCACGGCTATGGGTTATATTATTCGCCATAATCGGCGTGTGAACATTCAAGGCGAACTTCTCATGTCTAATGGCCCACGGCTTCGTATGATCAATGTTTTCTTAAGAGACTTCAATCCAGTTTCTGAACAGGTCCTTATATCATTTTTGTGCCATTCCTTTTAATTGATAAGTATGTATGTAGGTACGTATCTCCACCAGTAACACAGACCTCGTCACTTTTTCTATCAAATGTGAATAAAAGTTACTTATTTTCAAATTTTATTAAATATTATATATGTACATATGTAGCTTCAACTTTTGATTTAATTTATGTTCTAACTTTATTTTAATAAGTGTTAGGTAGTGTTGGATTATTCGAAGCATCAACAATTCCGAAAAATGATTATTTGAAATAGTTCAAATTACAGCTACATATTTTATTTTTTATTGTTACAATCAATATACACTCGTCATTACAGATCGCTCCAATGCGACGGGTGTACGATAACGAAATACAGAATACATAAACAATCAGAAAACAGAAATACAATAATACATAAACAATCAAATTATATAGCATATAACAATTAATTATATAACAATTAATCAGAAACAATAATCATAGAGACATCTATGGATTATTTTTTAGATTTTTTTTGTGTACAATTTTTATACATATAATAAATACGAAATTATAGAGATGTCTATAGAGATATCTATAGATTTCAGATTACTGTGCATAATTATTACAAATTATACACACACAGATTTTTGTGACATCAGGAAAATGATTTAATACCAATTTTTCAGCAACCGTTTCAACAATGATCAGATAAAATTGGTAAACTCTGATATAGAAACGATCGATTTGGAGTCACAAAATCCCCAAATCTAACCAGCAGTTTGATGATTCGAACCTTGGTTCTCAGTGGTGCTAATTATATACGCTACCATTAAGCCAAACTGCTGGCTATTTATGTATGTATTTCAAATATGTATTTCAGTATTTAGGATCATTTAAGTTCAATGAATTGAAGCAGTCAAGCACATAACGGAGACTCATACAACAACATGATGATCACCTTGGCCATTGGTGGTGAAGATTCTACAATTTTTGGAAAAAAATCAAAATAAAATACTTCGAGGTGAGTTATAAAGAAATAAATCATACAATATGATTGCCAGATATTTACTTCGAATGCTTTCTTAAACATTTTTAAATATTTCCGAATTAAGGTCTGTTAATACTGGCACAGTCTAGACCAGCAGCTGCACGTAAACAGCAGTACGAAAAGCATTATTTGGTACATCCTACATGGACACATTGAAATCTATATGTACATCCTATATGGACACATTGCTCTATGGCAAAACAAGTCTGAACGTGCGCTGCTGTATAGTATGAATATTAGTCTTTTACGTGCACTGCCGTGCCGGGCTTTTGTCTTGCAGTGCTGGAAAGTATAAATAGACCTTTAAGAATAGTAAATTTGCCTGGTTGAGACTGGGACCGTCACCTGTACATTTAAATATTTCTCTTATTCTGCAATCAGTTCTTACGTATGCTAAATAGCGAACTAGCAAATTGTAACGGTATTTACATATACCTTTGATCTCGTTTCGTGACGGCGCATTTTACATCTTCGAGAAAACATGTCAATATGACACATTTTCTCGAATAATTTTTTTGGTATTGAATTAATTCACGTGCTTGTGTGCGACTTGAATTATTCGAAGCGACACCATTTGCAAATTTATCACTTGTCGTCGAATTTTTAATCAATTCAATTCGCAAAAAATACAAATAAAAATGTTCTCTTTTGATTTATTACATCACGCACACATATATAATGTGAAGATCACGTTAACCTTTACCGCATCTGTTTATTCAATGTATTATAATAACTGTGTATAATTTTACGTGTACGCAAATTGTAATATTCCTAGAAACATACGTATTATACATATGTATTTCGTAATATTTATATAAATTTTAGCGATTTAAATTCTTACGTGCCATATTAAAATTTTTCATTAAGTTTTACCTGTTTTATCCAAAATAAATATAAAAGGAGATTTATTTTTCCAAATAGTAATAATACAGTCGAACTTACTATTTGGAAAATTAAAAGTTTAATATTAAAAAAACACGATCAGTGAGACTTCGACCACAATCAAGTTGGCTTAAACGTTTTTCTATGTAATCTCTTAGCTGTGTAGCGAGCTCGCTATCTCGATATGTCGTATGAATTTCAGAAGATAAATATAAAAAAATTCAAATTTAAAAAACTAATTTTAGAAATGATCAAAACCGATGTATAAGTTGAGTATTTTATCGATACGTAAACATCGAGTCTCGTAATAACCAAGTTCAACTGTCCATTATCACATTATATTCAGAGCTTCATTGTTGAAATGTTTTTATGTGCAGCTATTATTATATTACCTGCATTTATAAAATAATTTTCCTGTTATTTTGAAACTTCTCATTTGTTTTATAATATAATTTAAAGCTGCAATTTATATGACGTCAATATTTAGATCTTTTTCCTTTTTCTTTAGACTTAGTGTGATTTATGTAAAGTCACAGTTCATCACCGACAGTCTCGTTATCCTTTACATTTATGACTGATTGTTCGTTTCTGTTTTGATTTGACACGTTGCAAAATATTTCTATCTTTGGGTCAATAATTCTTGCTGTCGATACATCATTAACGCACACATAATGGCTATCTGGTAAATCGTTGGTCGATTCATAATTCAAACAGCTCGTCCTTGACATCTTTGGCTACGTTTTTATGGTCACTATTATTCTCGTTAAATTATATTATGCATTTAAATCGGTTGTCATATGTGCGCAGTTTCTTTATCGCGAATGTTGTGAATGTGTGAAATAAAATGCAGGGGAATGCACTTTGCGCAAACCTCTTCGGATACAAATTAACAGTCTTGTAAATAACGTTAACTAATGAAAATCCTGTTTGCAAGTATGCTGTTTCTGTTTGGATTTTCCTTATGAACGTTTTCATACAATTTACATACTAATTGGAAACAAATATTGTCTAAGTGATTCTTAGCATATACTTTTATTTTATCTTTAGATGTAGAAAAAATATTTAATCTTCTAGAGTTTTTGAACATTTCAATGCCATTTTTTTATTCATTTAGGAATAATATTTCTATAAAAAAAAAATTGAATTTTCAAATTATCATCACAGCAAAATTTTACTTGAAGTTACATATTATATGTACATAGATATGTTTCAATTCTGATAGAAGTCAAAGACTTACATATTTGACTATCCAGATTGTTTTCTTCTTAATAAAATTTAGCAATTTTATCTGAATTTATTATTTGAATAGTCCTTTAAATCTATATGTAAAATACATACATACATACATACTGTTCTGTATACATTTATGCGTTTATTTGTATGAACACATGAGTACAAATGTATTTTTCATATATGTATGCAGCTGTGAAAAAATTCTGATGATGAAATTTAACTTTCAGAACCATTCCAATATATTATATCATATTAATTAAATGTCAAAATAACTTTATTTTATATAAATTGCAATTCAAGCAAAGCTGCGTACTTTCATTTATTTACAAATGAGTATAAAGAAGCTGCAACTTTTAAATCGAGTACTACTTTTTTCAATTTACTAATTAATTGTCTCGTATTTATCTACATAGAAGAAATTTGTTAGTGTTTTTCAGAGATTCTATTGTATTTTTATGAAGATGGGAGGCTTTAGAAAAGAAATTGGGAGACAATGCATTGATTAATTACATAAGATATTCATATTAGAGTCGTCATCAATTAATTAAACAATATTGTAAAGCACTTACATAATCATACTGTACAATATGTATGTAGTTATTTTTATTTTTATAACATAGTTATAGATATGTATTACATGTGCCATGACAGGAATTACTGCAAAGCGACACATATGGTTAGATTATTTTTATACATAAGAACTAAAAATTTTCCAAACATAACTGAACATATTCATAATTCAATAGAAACATCTATGGACATATACATAATTCAATAGAGATATTTAATTAACTGTGTATTAACATTTTTTTTTGATACACAGAAAATTTGTGAGAAACACATTACGTAGGTAGCATTTTATAAGATTCAACAAATTTGAGATGCTAATATCTCGAATTTGCGAGAAACTGGTGGAGAGGATGCCGATTTATAGGATCTGTCACAACAGTTAAGTTAGAAAAATTGGAAAGTTCTAACATGAGACGGTCGATCTGCGTTTAAATAACCACAATACCTCACCAGCAGCGCATTTGGTCGGGACTTGAACCCACGACCTCTCTACTGGTTTGCAATAGCTCTATCAATGCGCAACGCTGTGGTTTATGAGGCAAAGTAAATAAAACATGTCATTTTAAAAACAAGAATTCTAAAACAGAACGTAGCCTCCCATAAAATAAGTAAATTATTAACAAGTTTATTCAAATACACGCTCAATTCAACAGAATGGTATTATACAAATACTTAGAACATTTGAAATCTTCTTCACACACTTATTTGTATACATTTCAGTACTAACATAGGCAAATGGCATTCTCAGCGATGTATATATTCCACTTTGCATGCAACATTGTGCCGACTCGGTTCTCGATGCGGTTAATCTGTAAATGGACGAGAAGATACATATGTACATATGTACGTCGCAGTCGAATAAATTTCGTCATTGCTCGATCGGTCCTGCTCAATTGCTATGCCAATCTCCATACATTGTCGTCGTTAATTGGAAAAGATGGCGGCGAACGGCCACGTTAAGTGAATAATTACAATTTGCAGACACACCGGCAATGGCCAATTGTCATCGAACAAAGCGGCAGCTCAAAGACGACTTCCTCGAACTAATCGCCATTTCGCATAATTAATTACTACTTCGCTCGATCGAGCGTGTCAATTAAAAAACAATGATAATAACAAATACAAAATGACATTTTTTTTAAATTTCCTCTAATATAAATAGACGATAGTAATAATAATAAGACTCTGATAGTGTGGGTGTGTGTGTCTGTAGTCAAAGGATTATTTATTGCTACAATGACAAGAAGAGGGGTTATCTTGTGTGTTGTTGTTGTATCGTATCATGACCCACTGCCAATGTGAACGATGCCCTTTTCCTACATAATAATCAATTGTTGTGACTCACTGATCGTTGTACATTGACCTTTGGTATTTTATGCATTTTAAATCTTGAAATTCTCATATTTCATATGAAATGAGACAAACTCTGCAGGCGTAGACACATATAATGGTACGTGGCACGTGTTTTTTAGACAGTTTGCACATGTAAAAAATGCTACCTTGTAAAAACAGTAATACGACCGATCTATGTTATGGTGATCCAGGCCAAAACTCAACCGCCTGGAGTATTTTCGGTGATATTTTAATCTTGTATTGATATAAGTTTGACAGTGGTCGATGAAGGTGATTTCCATATTTGAATAAATGTTGGATAAACTTGTCGAAGTAATAAGATAGTGCGAATTAAAATGACATTTAGACACGCCCATTTTACACAGCTGGAGTTTACCTACGCACACCGTGCTGTACGATTCTGTATATCTGCGCCTTAATAATTGTATCTGAAATATAAACGTTTTCCTAGATTTGTGGGAAAGATATACGTGGCACGTCTTTTTTGTATAGTTTTCCCATGCAAAATACGACGTACTTTGGTGTGTCAAATCTGTACCGTCACGTCCCTTCACAAGCGGCACCCCCTGTAATGTTTTCGTGATCGATAATGGTATTTCCATATTTGAAGAAATGTAGGAGAAACTTGTCGAAATAATAAGATCATACGTATTAATGACACGAAGATACGCCTCTCACCGCTGGAGTCCACGTACGCGTCTCGTGCCGCACTTTTCAGTGTGTTCCTACATTCTATTTAGTTGTACTACAATGCTACATCAATATAGTTTCAATTTTTAGGTTATTATCATCTCAAAATATGACGATAACTTTAGAAAGAACCATAGAATTCTCCTGAAATATATAATAAAATACTTTAGACGCAATTTGCTTTCCATGTAATTTTCGAAGCTTACTTTTCAAAAGCGTTTTCATATTTATTTTGATTCACAAAGATTGAATATCGTAAATAATAATTGCCTAATGCGTGCGTGTGTATACATTTTAATTTTATGCATGTGTATACATGCATACATTTTAACCCTGCTCCGTCACTTTTTCCCCCCCTTGGAATCGTTTATCATGGAAAGAGACGTGGCATAGTGTAGGCATAAGAGTGGGCTATGCGATTCCTTTGTCACTATAATTAATAATTCTTTTGTTTAATGTCAGTCGATCAAATGGCGGCTTCCGTTGATCGGAATTGGGATCTTTTATCGAGTGCACAAGTGTGTATGCACACAAGCCACTAGTATAATATAAACAAATAAGCACAGATCCTTAAATGAAATGGAGTAAAAATTCTAATTGGAAATTAAGGAATTGTTTTTAAAGGTCTTGAACATTTTTATTGTGGTATAAAAATCGTATTTTATTAATATCAAGATTTTTTCCTTTTTATTTTGAGTAATTTTATTTATTTTGTAAATAAAATTTCAAATTTAAACACGACTTGTAATAAAACGAAAAATATCAAAGGAATATCAATTCTGTTTTATTATACTTAAAAATCATCCAAACAAAGTACATATGTACGCACATACATACATACATATATACCGACACAAATAAAAAAATATGTAACTCAATTACATCATCATATCTTACTATCAAATCTTAGAGAGAAAACGTGAAATGTTTGATCTAAATCAATCAAACGACGGTAAAATACACATACAAAGAATTAATGATTAATTTAATACAGAAGTCGTTTTCTACATGATTATATAAATATAAATCGGAACTCTGATATTGACCAATATGTAAGATTGATACTGATGCGCTGCATTCGGTGCCTGCATGGGGGTATTCATTATGCAAATTAGAATATCGTAAATTATGCATAAATGATAATGTTACGTAGTACATACATAGATTTAAAACACGTTCATAATTTCATCATTTTAATTCAACGTATTATGTGTATTATGAAAAAGCAACGTGAAAATGTGTACCATTAGGTCGAGTTCAAATAATCACTTTAGTGTCAATATTTATGTATAGATATTGAATATTATATGCACAGGCGTTGAGAATGAATTGTCGTTAAACGGGATCGTTATACAGTCGTCTTCGATTATTTTCGTGTTTGAATACTACATATTTATAATGTAATAAGAGGAGAAAAACGGTCGTTAGCCACAAGGCTGAATAATCTGTCAATGATAGACACGTAAAAAAAACTTTCTCATGAGCGGCCTTATTATAGAGCGACTTGTCGACTTGAACAACTTTGGTAGCTAACTAGCGTAAATGTACATTATTTAACAATCACAGTCTCCAAAATAGTACGTACTTTACATACCAAATTACTGCGAGATTAAAATAAACTGGCACTGTATGTACATACATATAAGAAGAACACGATGAAAAATCTAAGAACAAATTTAAATGTAAATTGGAATGCGATGAATAATTCCTCTTATAAGGAATTTTACTTGATTTTGTTTTAGTAAGCATATTTAGTATTAAATTGTGCTAATATTGGAGTCACAACTTACCTATAGTTTATTTATAATCCAGTCATCATACACTAATGGTTTCGATACAATGTATGTATTTATCTAATTTAAAAATGATACTGATTTGGATTCCTACATGAGATTAGAGAATTAATTATAAAATAAAAACTATTCAAGAATATTCTTCTTTTATCAATCTTTCTATTGCAGTATATACTGGTCGAATCTATCAGCATATCTTGGACATTTGGTAGTTTGCAGTCACATAGTATATATTTATGAGGCCCTTGTTATCAAAGATAACTTTATATATTTTAATGCTATTTTGTTCTGCTGGTCATTAGGAATTCGTAATTAACAATTGTAACTGTCAAAACCAGCTAAGCTTGGTACTAAATTAAATTTAAAAACAGGACTTGCATCAAAACTGTCTTGTGAAATAGTATCTTAGAAACAAATTTTTCTTTTATGAAAAAAAAATAAATGTACACGCATACGGACTAAATTGAAGAGTTCTAAATTGGTTTTTTATTTAATTTAACATATAATTTAATTCATCTTTACATATACATATTTCATTTCACATTTGTTTGTAGTGGGGAGAAAAATATGCGGTTCTTTTTGTTCATCTTAGATGTTCTGGCCAATTGGATTATAAAACTAGACTAAAAAATTCATATCATAATATTCTCTATACCTATTTATAATGCCTGCATTTATTTGGTCAACTTCGTTCGATTTGATCAGTAAATAGATTATTATCGGTCACTGACTGCTTGACTATTGTGTTTTTCAAAAAATACTTAAAACAATAAGCGATTTACTCACCGTTCACTTTTATCTACATACATACATATGTACATAGGTATATGGTAGGCTATCGTTACTAATTTTTCGTAAAAATTACTGACCATTTATTGATAAAAACAGACCGTTTAAATTGTTGCCGATTTTAAAATGTAAACAGTCACTAACTGGAGTTTCTCCTTTTTTATTTAACATTAATTTGAATCATAACACAAATGTATGTACACATATACATATTGATAACATTATAAATATGAATTATACAGTTTGAAACTTTGAATACTGATTTAAAAAGCGTATTTTTGTAAAATAGTACATTTAACATGTATGAAATCGGGTCTACGTGATGAGACAGAATGCTAAATTACAGAAAACATAAATATCGGAAGGCAAAGATCGAAAATCGAAAGATCTTAAGTTGAAAGATCAAAAAAAATGGTGCATGGTAAACGGTACATACTTACGTACATACTCACTTAATTTGCGCGAGCAGGATACAACAGGAACAAGAGGAACATGCTTTTCCTCCCGTATTCTGCGCGCGCACATTAATACGGGAGGAAAAGCCTGTTCCTCTTGTTCCTGTTGTATCCTGCTCGCGCAAATTAAGTGAGTATGTACCGTTTACCATGCACCATTTTTTTTTTGATCTTTCGACTTAAGATCTTTCGATTTTCGATCTTTGCCTTCCGATTTTTGCGTTTTCTGTCGTTTAACATTATGTCTCGTCACGGAAAACGATGAAATCATACCATAAATACTGTGATTATTAAATTGAAATATAAATTTGAGACACGAATGGTTCTTTTGATAAAGTCCGTCTCTTGACGCCTCACCGTGATGATAATGATAATGATGATACATAATTACATTCACAACGTCCATACACCTGTAATATTACTAAAGTAGTCGCACGAAGGTCTTTATTTGAACTAACGTGAAAGTTTCTAATGAAGATTTTGATTACTTTTTTTCTATTCTATTATAATAAATTCGTTTGGTTGAAAAAATTTTGGATTGATCGCACTTTTACTCGGTATAAATAAACTCACCCATACATGAAAATGGCCATTGACACCTGGCATGGAATTGTGTTTATGATTTTATTGCATATTTATTGTTGTTCACCTTCTGACAGACGCTTCCTGATTTTAAGTTTTCTATAATCCTATGCTCGAATGTTAATTTTTATATTACGTACACGACGTTTTTATTGATTTTATTTTTTTTATCCAGTGTGTTTGCAAACATTAGATTATGTCTGATTAATTTAATTTTTACACAAAGTATTTCATATTGCATTAATAAATCTGCCAAGTATTGTTGCAATCAAAATTGTTATTAATAAATATGACGTGTGTATATATCATAAACATATGTATTATATATGAGCTATCGATTTGATTGATTCATATTGGTACAAAAAAATTTGAATTAAATGGCAAAATTTTAAACGGAAGCATTTATTAAAATGTAATTTAATGCAATTTGCATATTTACTACATACAATGAGGTGAAAAATTCTTAAATTAATTTATATCAACGGAGAGCTTTATATACAAGGATTCGAAAGCAGTTCCTCAATAACCTTAGGCAGCTAAGGTGTTCAGTGAGTAAGCGGCACTGTTCACTCTGCTTCGGGTTTTTCAACACCTTGGGCTCCATACACCAATTAATTAAATGTATTTTTAATATTCCTTTCAAATGGGATATCGATTTAAAAAAATATCTTAAAAAAAATTAGTATATTTTATTTTAATTAATACAATTTTGTGAATAAAAATGTTGAAGGATAATGACTATAATAAATAAATGAATAAACCAGTTGAAATATGTCAATGGCTTCTTTCAATATTTCTGTGTAACGATTCTTTTCGCCTGTAAATCGGAACGGCTATAAAAGGTCGGCGGATTGCTCAATATAATAAAATTAAAAATATAAATATAAAAATAAGATCAAAATTAATGTACTATACCAAAAATTATCACACGGCAACGTTCAGGGCGGCGATGTAAATTCTTTAATAATTTAGTGCAATCGGAAATAACAATAGTGTACAACGGAATAATGATATTTAGGAATATTTTCCATTTGAAAAGTGAGAAATCCTTTTATGTTTTGTTGAAGGCCAAAAATTTTTCTCAAGTTTTTTTGAGCAGTTTTAAATTAAATAAAAATATATTTAAAATTTATTTGTAAGGGTTTAAAATACGTTTTCATATGTTATTGTAAATAAGAAGTTGACTTATATTATTATTTTGTTTCTTTTCAGCTATATTTTTGGCCATTGTCGCGCAATAGGAATTTCTGTAATGCTACAATGGTCCAAACTTTAAATATGTAAATATATGAAAATTATGTATTAATTAATTATATTCAACAATTATGTAGAATTATTACAAGTTTTAGACAGAAATAAAGTTGAGCATGAATGCTACTAATTTAGTATTTACCATCGTAGTGGAAATTTACATAAATATTTAATATTAACAACTTTTTTACAGTTTATAAGGTCAGTTAATAATATTTCTTTTTGGTCTATTCACATAATTTCTGGTAAAGTGATCATTATTTATTTTACAACATTAAATTTGTTAGCATAATAATATAAAATACATCAAAAACTTACCAAAAATTGTCATCAAATGTTCATTACACCTACAATATATACTAATATGTTAGTTAAACCCAAAATTACATCAACTGGTAATCTTTATAACTACTTCACACTTTGCTTAGTCAAAAGTTTGAATCAAATGATTGCAATAGCACATATAGTTTATCTTTTTTTTATCTTTTTTTTTTTACATATATACCAGGAAGGCCTTACAGGTAAATCCCAAATAATAAATTATAAAAATAATAAATTATTTTTATTTAAAATAGCACATCTAAATAACATCAGTTTTCAGTGAGTATGTAGTTTATTCTTCACATCTCGAACAACTAGTTTTGAATGGTGACACGACAACTCGTTCACAGATTTTCCGTAAACCGATGATGCGCTCCAGGCATTACGTATACGGCCATCTCTTTCTCACCCCGTTTGTTCACCATGATCTCGTTTACTCTGCCATTACGTATGCAGCCATCTCTTTCACAGACCATTTTTTCACCGATAACAGACGGTCTGTAAAAGAGATGGCTGCATACGTAATGGCATAGTAAACAAAATCATGGTGAACAGACGGGGTGAGAAAGAGATGGCCGTATACGTAATACCTGGAGCGCATCATCGGCTTACGGAAAATCTGTGAACGAGTTGTCAGGTAACCGTTTTGAATGAATCAACAGAGCAATCCACCGACCTTTTATACTAAACGCAGTGAGATCATTGGATGTTGAGCCCTCCTCGCTCATAGGCCGTCGAGTCCTGAACGCTGATTGGACGATGAGTGCTAGCTACCCATTGGTCGACGAGTACCTTTTTTGTTCAGTAAAAACTTTCGAATGGGATCAAAACATGACACGCTCGTGCTACGCTCCGGCATTTAATCATCAATCGTTGATAGCTCGAGCTTCTTAACACGTTACTGCACCAGAGACACGGTTAGAGCGATAACGTGATTGTGCAGCGGCTAAGGTGTTGATATCCATCATATAGTAAGAGGTTATTATATGTGAGTGAGGACATTCGGTTCGCGCGACTCAGCAAACCACGTAGTCTGTCCGGCCGACATAACGGTGCACGCGTGCAGGTGAAATTGTTTACATTCGCCCGCCAGTCGTTCTCAAACTGTGCATCACTCACACATACACACACACACACACACACACACACACACACATATACACACACATGATCCGTCAAATCTAACGACCGATAGCCGATTTTTTACGGTACAAAGTCCGACCCCGAACGCGCGCAGACCTTCGCGGAAAAAAGTGTAAACAGTGAACGAGTGGGTCACACACATACCTACTATTGATATTTTATGATCGAAAACAGTGTTAAGATGATACTGAGAAAGTATAATTAGTTTGTGGTATATGTGCTCTGTGTTGTGTTTGATATATTCGGGCTTGGTGTGTCTACGCGTACTATTATTGTGAGGTTGGTGTTTTTTTTTATATTGTAATTTTTTTTTTAAATAATTGGTCGTGACACATTCGCGATAAGAACGTGACGATTGATTCAATGCCTTTTCGGACATGTTATTAATGCAATTGCATTATTATCTAAATGCATTAATTTATTACGTATCTATTTGATTATTAAAATATTTTTATTGTTCATATATCATATTCGTGATGTATCTTTAGTCTTTTTTACGGATACCGTGATCATCATCTATGTACTTTACACAATGTTTGTTGTTGTTAGTGTTTGTAATATAGTCTCATTTCAATGTTAGTGCTTAAGGCATAATAGGAAAAAAAACTCAAAAACCTAGTTATGATTGTGATAAATGGTCAGAATAAATTTCATATGTATGTATACATATAATCGATCTAAAGCAAATAGTATTTTGGTTATTTTTGTTTACATATGTACATGATACTTGAAGGCTATTGAATCTCTTCACAAGTTTATTGATATGGTTGCTATACATATGTTCATGTTTTATGGTTTATATGCCAGTTAATTTGTTATTTTGGGACTGTCTTCTTTTTAGGTTAGTATCAATAAATTAGTGATTTATTTTGGATTAACATTGAGTTTTGAATGGTTACTATTTGAGGGATTATTCCATACATAATTATATTTGATATACATAAGGGGGTGATATGTACATATGTATATATATATTTGTATATATATATTTGTATATATATATTTGTATGTATATATATATATGTATATATTTTGATATGTATATATTTTGATATGTATATATATATTTGTACATATATGTTTATGGGGAATATATAATTTGACTGTATTTTAGTATTCACTAAAGTACATTGAAATTTTATTCGGCTACTTTGCACTTAAAATTAGATAACATGTACTATTCATTTTACTTTGAATATGTGCTTTTAACTTTAAAACATATACCATTCACTTTGAACGCTTGCATCTTTATTTCAAATACTTTTTACTTTAAAATATATGTATGTATACTATTCACTTGGAACACGTTAACTTATAAAAACTAATTTTACTAGAAGAATTTCAAAAATGTAAAAAACAATATAGACAAATAAAATACATAGATATCAAAAATAAATTTTAGTACAAAAAATACAAATATGGTAAAAAAATAAACTAATAATGATTACTTTTGTCTGATTTAGTGATTTTAATGAGTAAATAAATAAAAATTCCAATGATAATGATTTTTCTCAAGTGCAAAATATTTGTTGAATGATGAATAATATATTTGATGTTGAATACTTTGTTTTTTGAGAGATATATAGGTATATTATTTGATATAAGCGTACATCATTTTTACGAAAATGCATATTGTAAAAATTTAAGTTCAATAAATAGCACCCTATTTTTTATATTCTTTTTTGTGATGATAACGGGTAATGACGATTAAATATTGGATATATTGAAGACATACCACTTATCGTCGTTGAATACAAAAGTAGGTTATAAAGTGAATTTTTCAAAACAAAATAATATTCATTTTGCTTCAATTAAATTTCAAAATTATTGTTTAATATTAGTATTGAAGCTTGAATTTAAATACGTAGCAGAAGGAGTGATATAATTGTCATCGTTGATATAAATTTAATATGATTTTAATAATAGTAATTAAAATAGACGATTTGATATCTCAATCAAATGCTGAATAAGAAATTTATTTTTAATATAGACGATTAATAATCAAATTGATAATTGATGCTCACAATACATCCTATAATGTTTAAAATAGTCACTGCTTCAGTGATTATTCCTATGGCTTGTAATATTTACATACTGTATAATGTTTTTAATGCACAATAGAAGAAAAATTGCCAAATATTATATTTACAAAACGAATCACATGATGAATACATTAAAATATTTAAAAATAAGTGTAATTGGAGAATTGAATTGAACCATTAGATAAATTTCATAAAAGAGTGAAGATAATGATAGTGTTTGTATTCTAAGCAATATATTGAAAAATTGATTCTGAAATCATACGACAAAAAGTGTGCAATACATATGACTTAATTTTTAAGAATCTCATATGTTGGCAGCTTAAATTGAAGAAGGTCATGATAAATACGAGTCTTATAGTCGGGTACACATAATTCATTTTTTATGTAGATCATAAAATAAATAAATATCACATACATCAATTTCGGTCATATGAAATTTCATGAAACATTAATTTCAGCACACTTGATATCTCGAGTGATGCATCACTCGATTTCGTTTCTTCAACTTTCTATTTAACATTTTGTAACATATTTTTGTATTTTCCACTATTCGCGAGTTCACATCCGAATTTTCATTAGTTTTACGTGCGATTTCTCTATTTAACAAGTGGACCTTTCACTTTCTTCGGTTCATCTCCTCTTCATCATACAAGCATACATTCGTACAAATATGTATTTCGGAGACCGACCGACCGATTGGTGACCGCAAAATAAAAAGCAGTTTCAGTTTAAGCACGCCAATAAAATGCGAATAAATTAAACCGATTGTATAATATTGTATAATTCAATTTTACAGGTTAGGTTTTTAGTGATGAAATATTTTCAACCTGCAGCATAATTCACAGTTTCGTAATTATACAAGTTCGGTTCAACAGACGTATATAATCACACTCAGGTATTGATTACACTTCTAAACCTTGAAATTAGATCGTAACGAACGGCTAAAAATCGATCCTGTTAACTGAAATAAATGTTTAACGATTTGTAAATTTAATATATTTTATGCAAATCAACATTTCAGAAAAGAGTCTACATTAATTTGCATTAACTGGTAATTTTTCATAGTAGATTTAGTTAAAAAAAATTAAATTAAATTGATTTCAATTCTAGAACGATTTTCTTTATAATGTATACAAAATTTTCATTACATAGATGTATAATTAGTTATTTAAAATTCGCGAATCAAAGTACAATCTAAAATTTATTAACACAATTTCATAACTCGTACACATGTATTATATGTAGTGATATAAATATGTGAAGATAGTAGACTTATAAATATTTAAATGGATGCAAATTTCAATTGTGTATGTGACCCAAAACATATCTACATTTTAAAGTATGTGAGAGGCGTAAAAGCAAGCAGTTAGTGTCGCAATCCTTTTAGTATGCTGTAAATGTGCATATTTGCAAGTTAGGTTCGTTCTTCGAGGCTCGTACAGTGTGGCTTTTATATGTAATTCGAAATACAACATGAATGTACACATGTGTTCGTTATGCAGATAAAAAATGTAGTCAAAGAAAGTTTTGGTTGATATTGTTGTACGAAATATAATTAAGAATCGTTCTTACTACATTTCGGAGTTCAAATTACAGTTAGATTAAACATTTTTGGCACGTAGGATAAAAAATTAAAAGTCGATTAATTTTGAAGTAAATGACGTTGGTGAATTCAGCTCGTTCATTAATCATCCGTTGAAGTCAATCTGCAGTTGCAAAACAGAATCGGCATAATTGCATACTATCACTGCTTACATTCAACTTTATTTTGATGGCACAAAGTCGGTGAGAATTTCGCAATCTAATTGTGTGTAACAATATTTTAATCTCAACACGTCAAATTGACGAGATCAATTTCTATTTAATTCATATTCAAATTTATTTAATTAACAGTAATCATCGACGAAACCGTACTCACTTAATAATGATACTAAACACATTTTTAATTAAATGTGAAATTTTAATTTCACCTAAATGTATTGTATGGAATAATTTTATAAAAAAAACATAATTAGGTACTAGTTGATATAATTTTTTTAAGTTGAACGTATTCCAGTGATCTAAAGATTTTTCGCCGATTAATCTCTGGTGAGTTGTGTGTCGTACTTTTTTCTCAAAGACGTGAAAATTGTCTACTAATTAATAAGACTTTTATTTACAGTAAAATATAACTGATCGGGTGATTCAAAAAGAGTATGCTAAATTTTGAAAACTCAAAATATTATTAAAAAAGGGCAGAAAGTTTTAGCTTTATTACAGTCAATTATTTTAGCTTTTTTTAAAACAATATTTCGATCTTCATTTTGTTCGATTTAAAATTAAAATTTTTGACATAAGAGTCAAGAAATTAATTTTTCGTTGAGTCTGTCGACAAATTTCGAAGCCAGGAATTTATTTACTTCTATTCGTAGCTTTATATGAATCATTGATATTTTTCTAAAAATAGTACAAGTACTCTCATACATTTTTTCCTATTGAACACTTATTTTTCTCATTGAAAAAACAAACCTATGCATAATACTTTTTATGATTAATTATATTGAAAATATATATGTACATACATACATTTTATTTTAGCATATTTTTCTCACACATAAACTTGTTCATTAGGACTGTATCTCATTTTTTACATATAAAAATACAAATAAGTACATCAAAATTTACATTTTACAATAGACACAAAAAGACGTAATTTGTTATATTGAACTTTTTTTCCATTTTATTTAAATTGTCTACTCATCCTTGACTATACAATATAGAAATACACACACGTGCATGGTGTAGATTAGCTCGTAAATTACGGCTTTAATTTTGCAAAAAGAAAATCGACTCGAGCGACAGCTCGGATTTGCCGATTCAATCGGCGAGGCGATTGCATAACACTTTTGCACTACAGGTGTTTTGCAGTTTGTTTTGGAAGTCCAGTGGCGGTTCGGAATGTCGGCCATTGAAAGCCAAATCGACCTTTGGTTTCACGGTTGAGTGGTCATTTTAACAAAGACGCCACCAAATTGTCCAATGATAATATGGACCGTGGCCTAAGGCCTTGACGCAACATCAAGCTTTCTTATCTCTTTGGGATAAGTGGAAATTTTTTAGACTTAAGTTGAAACATCCTTAGGATTGATTGTCGAAATGAAAACTACATGTAATAGATTTGCTGTTATACATAGAATGACTCGTTTATGTCAACATTGACTTACATATACACTTGCTTTGTAAACATCATTGGAATGAACGATGGTAATACTATATATTTTTAGTATTGTTTATATTATAGTTTATTTATTTTTTCAATACATACATGGAATATGTAGATTGGTATTACAGTGCAATGCAATGTAAGCGCCATGCACCGATAACTTCACTTGTCAGCGATCACGTACTTGCGGAGAATTACAGTTGAATGTCGTTGAATCTTATTTGATAGTGTGTTAAAAAATTGTATCTAGATTGAACGCTTCGTAAGTCAATAACACGACGAATTTTGTTTTAGATATTATAATGGTTTTTGTATTAGAACAGCTAATTAAATTTTATTTGAAATTTAAAAATAATATTCGTTTGTTTGCATACTTTATTCATTTGGTTAGTTTTTCGTGTAATGTCGGGGAAAAAATAGCAGTCCGTTATCAAAATCAATCTAAGAACTGTTTCGATGCAGATTGTGAAAAAAATCATAGATGTGTCCAGGTGTGCTTATATTTTGAATTCGCACTTAATTTGATGTGCTGAAATATTGAGAATTTGGCGTTTGATTGAATATCTTTAAGGTTAATATTCTTTATGTCTATTATATGTAATATTGTAATATTGAACAATCTGGAATTGATTTAATTGCAGCTAAGAAACGTTGAATGCCTATTGCATCTTAACATTATTCTCACTGAACTTATCTGCAATACTTATATACCTACGTAGATGCAATTATGACATTTAACTACTTGTTGCTTAAGAACAAGGCAGTGCACCTAGATATCAATTGCTTTTTATTGTTTGTAAATTTTATGAGTTAATTAAGAACATGCAAGATGGAAAATGATCTATTGCGTGTGTCAAATCAATTCATAAAATTAGTAACGATATTTTTATTTAAAAAATTACAGCTTTTGTTTTCATTTAATAATTCGAATTAAATTCAATATGTTTTTATATACATATGAATATATTATAAGACTTTGTTATTTGTTATATTTGAACGCTTTATGCTCATATATTTATTTATTTTCATTTTTATTGTATCTAAGATATTAATGATACTTCAAAACAACTGTCGTTGACTAGTTTTCTAGATTCGTACTTATTTAAAGTGTATAGAGCAGTGATATGATAAGTCTACCTTATGCAATACAAATGAATATGCAGCTGGATAATCATCTCGTTCCGCGAAAAAAAAGTTCTTCTAAAGAGACACCTGAAAGGTCAATTTTTGCGTGCAAATATTTTTTTTTATAGAAATTAAATATTTATTTTAGTTGGAATAGTTACTTTGGTAATAAAATATGTTGACAATATTTAAATTTGTCGAAGATAACTTTTTAAAGTAAAATGCTACTGCTAGCCTATGACATTTTTATTTTATTTAAAAAAAATTATATTTACCACAGTGCAATTACGGATTTTGACCCCAAGACGACACATAGAGCTGAATTTGTATATACATACATAAGTAGGTATATTTAAAAAAAAAATTGCATTGTTATCTTAAATTTTAAATTATATTAAAATAATGGTAGCATATGAGGATAGGTTGCCAATTTGTTTGGAACCGTTTTGACGATGAAATCAGATAAATTGGCAAATCTGATCGACCTAGAGCCACATATGTTTATATATCCAAGTTCTGGCCAGCAACACTAGGCTAGATTGAACCTATTAAACCCCTCAGTCGATAGCATTAAACGCTACTACTGAGCTATGTTCAAGTTGATCATACGTCCCGTTTTGGCTGGAACAGTCCCGATTTTTATTTGTTTTGCGTTCGTCCCGTAGCTTTCGTAAAATTGTATGATGTGTCCCTTTCTATTGTCAACTGATGTACCAAATTTTATTATAAATATATTTTCATATTTTTCCAAATCAATTTTCAATTTTGTTTCCCAAAAATTTATATTATTAACTTATATTAAACTTATATTATATAAATATACATTTACATACAATATATTAATTATAAAGTTACAAATAAATATTTTGCTATGTGATTCATTTTACATGTTTCTGAAATATGTACATATGTATATTTATTTATCATAATTGTTTTTAAATAACTAATCTGGTGGTTAAAATTATATTACTCAACAAAATCAGAAATCAAAATTTTCAGTTGCACATAATTTTTGCAATGATTTACACGTAAAAATTGGTCTGCAGCGCATGGATATCGAATATTATATATATTTTTTTTTATCTTCTTTCTAAAAAAAAGAATAGGTATAATTCCTTCAATATTAATGGTTATTTGAGGGAAAATTAGTAAAATTTTTAGACGTGCAACACTTTTTTTTTTATATAGGGTGGGGTAGGACAGTTTTTTTA
This sequence comes from Arctopsyche grandis, assembly GCF_051622035.1. Lineage (NCBI taxonomy): Eukaryota > Metazoa > Arthropoda > Insecta > Trichoptera > Hydropsychidae > Arctopsyche > Arctopsyche grandis. Next base: position 9,211,394 of record NC_135367.1, read on the forward strand.
GAATTTTAAAAAAATGCAAAATTAGAAATAATTATAAAAAATAAGAAAATTCTTCTTTAATTTTTTTATCATCGAAAAACAGGTCACGCCTCTGTTTTCTAAACGCGAAATCGGAGTCATATATGTTCGAATTTGTTACGAATGCGACCACCCCGAATTTGGTTGAAACATTTACATATGTATATCCTGAATTTACATATAGCATGAAGCAAATTACTCTCTAATGATTGATAAAGTGAAAAAAGCATTTCTTCGTTTCCTATATAGGAAAGAGTATAGGTATTACCCATATCTCTACCCTACTCCTTTCTTTTTGGGCATGCTTGGGTATAATCCCCTTGAACTTCGGAGAAACTTCTCATTAATTCGTTTTTTCTCCAGCTACTACGTGGTATACGTCATGCCCGTTGTTGTTGGAACAGTTGGGACTTTATGCTCCTAATAATTATGTGCGTGTGGTAGTCATTATCATTTGATGGTTGTATCTCCTGCTCACACATTTCTTTTTCGAATGGTTCCTATTCCAAGAGCTATTCGACTTCTTAATGAAATCGTTGCTGTTGAGCCTTAATGTGATATTTTCCACCATAGTGAGCGTAAATTAGATATCGGATATTATTCCAACCTATTTGTCTGGTAGTCTGCGCTCATCGTTGTCTTCACGATTGAATGTGATGTAAGAGTGGAATTATGATTTACTAACTTCCATTTGGGCCTCACAGAGATGTTTTGTATTTGCAGTTGGTTCTTATTCATTGGAACTGGCTGTAGGTGCAAGAAATTTCCTACGTTGTATTTTATTATTTGATATTTTTACTTTATCTGCTATTATCATAATGCTATTGTTTTTTATGATGTACAAATGTATTTTCGTCTGTGTATATACATACGTATGTATGTATATATATTTATTTTTCTTTCCCTTTTTTTCTTTTTATTTTTCTTTTTATAAGACATTCTCTTCTTTGTTTTTTATAATTTGTAATTTTTATTTTTATTATCTGCTACTATTTTAATGCTTTATTGTTTTGTATGATTGTGTTAAATGTATTTTACTGGCCTCTTCTTTGTTTTCTTTCGATTTTTTCGTCTGATTTCGTCTGACGAAATTTTGGTTCTTATCCGATCGTTTGCAAACTTTGCCATTTTGCTCGGTTTGGTCATCAATATGTGTATTATCCACACTATTCCAATCGTTTTTTCACTTTTCGCCACCCTCTCATCTATGTATATCAGATTTTAATTGTTTAAACGCTTGAAATTATGTTTTAAGTGAAAATATATACCTATATTACTGACGTTTCAGTGAAATCATAACCAGTTACATTTTCAGGGTTGGTTTTATTCATTTAAGATTAGATTGGGTACTTTGATTGATATAAACATTGTTTTTCGAGTACAATTAAAAAAATATTTTTGCTAAAATGTCACATAAAATTTTGTATTCCAAATATTGTGAGCAGACTCTCGTTCTAACATTCGATGATCACAATCGAATAGTAATCTGAGCACATTCAAAACTTAAAGCAAGTTTAATGAAATTTATTGGCTTTTTTTATCTAAAACCAACCAAAAATTCGAAAGAAAACATTATTTGAACTATTGACCATACACACTTGAGGATATATAAAATGAGGGAACTCAGCTTAAATTAATTGTCATGTCTAAATTCACCTGTTAAAATTTGATTTTTTGACATATGTACTATGTATACATACGAGTATGTCCATGGTTTTAGCATTGCTAAAAGCAAATGTTGCTGTTGACACACAAACACGGGTTTTACAAAATCAAAGATGTTGATGAGGATGCATTATGGAAGTTTTTGTATATGTAATATAAACATTTTCACTGCTTGAATTGGTGAAAATATATTTTCACCAGTGGACATATTTTTTCATTTGAAATATGCTTTTACTGTAACATATTTATATACACACATGTTTTGTTTTTGTCATCACTAATTTCAACAGTTTATTTATTTATTTATTTATATAGCAAACTGCTAATACACATAACACAAAATAACAAAATAACAAAAAAACAAAAAAAAATATAAATCATCTTCCACAAAGGTATCCATTACCTTTCAAGAAAGAATCAATGTTATTAGAACTTCTAATGCCTTCAGGAAGGGCATTATACATTTGAGCACCTCTGTGTAAAATGGGTCTACGTGACGAGACAGAATGTTAAATGACAGAAAACGCAAATATCGGAAGGCAAATATCGAAAATCGAAAGATCTTAAGTCGAAAGATCAAAAAAAAAAATGGTGCATGGTAAACGGTACATACTCACTTAATTTGCGCGAGCAGGATACAACGGGAACAAGAGGAACATGCTTTTCCTCCCGTATTCTACGCGCGCACATTAAAGCCTGTTCCTCTTGTTCCTGTTGTATCCTGCTCGCGCAAATTAAGTGAGTATGTACCGTTTACCATGCACCATTTTTTTTTTTTGATCTTTCGACTTAAGATCTTTCGATTTTCGATCTTTGCCTTCCGATATTTGCGTTTTCTGTCATTTAACATTCTGTCTCGTCACGGAGACCGGTGAAAAACAACTCCTGCAGTTTTAGCTTTCTTAACTCTACCTATAATTAATTTATTCCTATTTCTCGTTTTATAAGTATGTATATCTCTATTCCTAACTATATGATTATTAAAATATTTGGGTAATAGATTCTTATCTAGGTTATATATACACTTTAAAGTGCTTACTTTAAGACTATTTCTAATGCCCAACCATTTCAATTCATCCGACATACTTCGTACATTCTCACGTTTCCTGTTTTTGTTTTTTACGTTATTAATTTGTTTCTTGTCTGTTATATTTTTGACCATTGTGACGCATTAGGAATTCCTGTAATGCTACAGTGGTCCAAACTTTATATAAAAAAAATCCTTTCTACGTCACTCAAATCTCCGATTTGAAAATTTGGACCTTTCGGAAACCTTGGACTTTTTTCAGCGTGGTAATCGAACTTTTTCACTCGTCGTCATCTCGAATGATTGGTATGGTGGACAGCCAGCCGAATCGGAGAAGCGTGCGCGCGCGCGCCTCCGAAGAAAGTCACCCGTCAACTACCTACTACACTCGGATATTAAAAAGGCTTTTTCTTGCATTTTCCAGGCGAGAGAGAGAGTACCGGTTGTCAAAGTGTTGCGCGCGTCCCCTCCTCCAACATCAGAGACGTCTCTCAGTGCGAGACCGGCGGGCGCCGCGACGCCACGTGCTTTTGACGTGGGCCCGCTCGCCGACCACAAATGACCACCACCATAACAACAACCAGAACCACCACAAATACCACCACCACCACCACCACCACCACCACCACCACCACCAGCATCATCATCATCATCATTGCCAGATCGCCGGGTGATCCTTGACCGGCGCAAGATGACCGCGGACTCGAGCGCGCACAGGTGACACCCGCCGCTGCTTCACCGAGTGCACATCCCACATTACAATTAATTAATATAATTCTTAGCATACATACACACACACACACATATATTCAACGTCATAATAATACAATACGTGTTTGATCAACTGGCCGTCGTTTCGATTGATGAAATTGTCATTGTGCGATCCCATAGTGTGAAACGCCACAGTGCGCGAGTGTTGTTTGTTGTTGTTGTTGTTGTTGTCGTTGTTGCTGTGTTTGTTGTGTTGTCGCCATGTTAAACTGCACGGATTTGGAGTGCATACTGCACCACCACCACTACTATGCCCATCTGCATCATATGCAGCATCATTTGCAGAATGCACAGGATCAAGGTATGTACTCGTTTATAGTGTGTACGTACTATGTATGCATGTAATTTTTATTTATGTTTGTATCGATTTGGGTGTGAAAACCTTTTCAGTCGATTCGTTTCACTTTGGATGTTTGTTTACTTTTGTGTTTGTGTGTGTGTGTGTGGTTAAGGTCGTTAACCCACCTGTACGATTACGTTCTGTTTATGTTAATTTGATTTAGTGCGTTTATGTGTATCTATATTTATTATATTTTCCTCCTGATCGTAGTGGTAATAAACATTGATAGGTTTTTGTTTATTTAAATGTATGTATTTTGGATTGAAAAAAAAATGAAACGTATTGATTTAGCACGTTATATACTATTTATTTTAAAAGTCGTCAATTTTGTGATATTATGGTTGTAGAATTAATTAATGCAATAAGACATACTAGTAGACACGGGTTGTAATTTGCGATTTTTTGATTTTCATTTATTTCACAATATATTTTATCTCACAAAAGCTTATTTCATAAATGTATGTATAGTAAACAAATATTTACTTATATGTATGTGTGTATTGAAACTGTATTAGTGATCAATGATTTTAATAATCTTCTACATATGTAAATTGAAACTTTTTTTATACGGCATAAAACATGCGTTTCTCTAGTATTTCTAAAAAAATTCTATAACATTTGAAATTTAATTTCAATGAATTTGCTAGTTGTAAGAAAAACGGTCTATTTATATGTATGAAGGTTCATACATATAAAGCTAGTTGACTAATGGAATAGATTCTAATAGATTAGATATAACTGATTTGAGTTGTTGCATAATTTGATAGCTTTATCGGTTTCCTTCTAGTCGTTTCACAAAAACTCATTAAACAAAATTTTGATTTGGGATACTGTTGTTTCAAATTAAGGATATTTGCTATGTATTGGTAGTAAAATTAGCCAAAGTGACGACTTTGAGCTAATCTGTAAAGTCACTATGGCGAAATTGTATAAAAATAAATAAATAAATAAAAGATTCGATGTTTAAGCATGCAGTCTATTACAGAATAGTATGCTCATAAATATGTAAATTAATTTTTTGATTTGGGTACGTCAAAGTTGTTTAGCATTAAAATTAGATTTTTTTCGTTTGTTCTTTAAATATTTTATGTTAATAGAAAATGAGCAATAGAGTAATTTAATATTTCCCATGTATGATTGACATTTTGTCATGGTTACTGGTAGTGTTGTATGTATATATGAACATATTTGCTCGTTTTCTCCATATACATATATTTGATAACGTATTATTTTAGTATGTATGTAGATCATTTAGTATATTACGTAAAAATTATAATATGTTCAAATATTGAATTAGAAATCTTAGAAATTGTACATAGCTTAGAAAGTAAAGTTATGCTTTGGCTCTCATCGATTTCTCTGACAATAAGTAAATATTTAATACAGTTTACAGCAGTGTTATTGTTTCGATTATGAATGTTTGATGCATTTCCATTTGGTAATTAGTCGATCGGATGAATGTTGATTTATGTATGTATGTATGTATACAGGATATGTATATTCGAGTCGAATGATTCAGCTTTGACGTTGATGAAATTATTTGCACAGGGTAAATTCGTTAATGTAATTGGATACCAACATTACAATTCAAATACTTAGAAAACACACACATAATACAAGGCTATTTAGTAGGGTGACTGTGTCCTAGAAATGAAAATGCAGCACGGTATTTATCCATCAGGGTTAATCTTTGGTTACATTATATGTACATAATAGGAGTAGATAAACATGTATATCACTTTTAATATTTTGTAAATGTACAAACATACTTACATATATGCTTTAGTAAACTCTCTTTTCTTTTTCTTATACAAAATTGGGTCTGAGTTTCAATGTTTTAATAAGGTTCCATGAGAACCCATCTTCAGCCGTATTAAGGCGTGTTTTCAATCTTTCTGAACTGTATGTATATATTTTTTGACCTTGTTTTGTATCTGTGAATAAGGCTTCGATCCTTGAATGTATCGTAGCCTCCTTCAGATACCTCATTCGGTTTCTCTTATTAATTTTTTTTAATTTCACCAGTGTGTGCTAATTTAACATCTTGGTTTTTAGTTTACCATCCGATTAGTGGATCTTTGGTTTTCGAACTTTAAAATGACCTTGTGGTTTTGTTCTAAGGCCGCGTGCATAATGGAGCGACGTGACGCGATCGACAAATCAATAGAATCAAAGTCGAGACATTAAAGCGTGCACAGCGGAGCGATGACACACCGAGGTGGGAGTTTATCATTGGTGTCATGTTGCGTCGCTCTAGTATGCACACGGTATTGTACATACTCTATAGCTTAACGTTTGGTCGATGTTCATTTCTTCAAAGAAAGAGCGTTTGTCAAATAGGATTTATTGGTTTGGTACATCATTATCATCATCATCATTCACAGCCACTGCTGGGCGAAGACCTCTCTAACAAGCCAGCATTCGTCTCTGTTTTGAGCAATTCTCATTCATCTCATTCCAAACATGGGTCTGATTTCATCCACCCATCTCCTCTGTGGCCTTCCATGCCTCCTTTTGCATTCTCTCGGGTACCATTTGGGCACTTATTTCGTCCATCTATCGTTCGTTCTTCTAGCTACGTCACCCGCCCATTGCCATTTCAATTTCTTTACTCTCACCATTGCATCAACCACCTTTGTCATACTTGTATCCCACCTATTCCTTTTTCTATCTCTTCTCTTTATTCCAAGCATACAGAGTTGGTTTGGAACATATTATAAGTAAATAAAAAATATATAATGTATATACATAGGTATATGCATATGTATGCACATATATATATATATATATATATATATATATATATATATATATATATATATATATATATATATATATATATATATATATATATATATATATATGTGCATACATATGCATATACCTATGTATATACATTATATATTTTTTATTTACTTATAATATGTTCCAAACCAACTCTGTATGCTTGGAATAAAGAGAAGAGATAGAAAAAGGAATAGGTGGGATACAAGTATGACAAAGGTGGTTGATGCAATGGTGAGAGTAAAGAAATTGAAATGGCGATGGGCGGGTGACGTAGCTAGAAGAACGAACGATAGATGGACGAAATAAGTGCCCAAATAAAAAATATATAATGTATATACATAGGTATATGCATATGTATGCACATATATATATATATATATATATATATATATATATATATATATATATATATATATATATATATATATATATATATATATATATATAACTATAAATATCAAGTCTTTCAACTTCGAATATAGCAAAATTTTGGTTCAAGTCAGTTCATTTTAGTAAACTTTCGAACTCTCAAAAAACCATTTAGATTGTTAACACGTTGAATGAATGTTTTTGAGTAATATATTTTGTATAACATATTTTGTTCTTCAAATCTTAAACTATTAATGAACCTATGCATTGCATGATATTGCAGAAATAATTAGATCTTTGAATTTTATTTCGCCAGCAGCATAGCTCGGTGGTTGGACTTTTGCCTAGAGGCTACCGAGAAGCACCGGGTTTTATCCCGTGAGTTGACCTTAAATTTTATTCTGAGTATATCTGTAATGCTGCTGTTCAGACTTGGATATTTGTGACTCCAGATTGATCGTTTCCTATCAGAGTTTGCCAATTTTTCTGATTTAATTGTTGAAACGGTTTCTCGATTGAAAATTGGCTAAAAACCTTCGTACTCACTATGTCACCAGTATTTAAATATGATTAATATACAATCAAATTTATGTATAAGTTAAAATTCATAGATGTTTCGTTAATTTCGAGTTTATCAGTGCCTCGTAATTCAGCGACTTATGTAGTAAAAATGCTGGATTGTTTTTAATTGGTCAGGAAGGCGCATTGCGGCTTAGCTGTTAGGCCTTCCAAGAATAATAAATAAATAAATTAAAAAATATTACAAGATTTTTCACAGATAGCGAGTAATAATTATCAGAATCGTCGAATGGAGTGCCTGGTCACCCTACTATTAGTAAATTACAATACCTGTATCCGCTGCCTATTTGAACCACTTTCAATTATTGACTCATTCAACACCGCGGAAACGCAAAATATATACTATATGTATGTATGTATGTATGCAGAATTGCAATTGTCCTCATCTGGTATTGCAATGCGAGTGCATTGCATACATACATATTGTGACAGTAGAACATAAACACGAGTAGGTACCTGCGATTAAATTTACACACACACACTCTACCTTTGGAGCACATTATGTTAATAAGATTATTGGAATTGAAACATACCCAGTGTGGAGCATATGTCACTAGAGCAGGAAACACTGACACTGGTGACATTTCACGGTCCTTATGACTTACGGAGCGCAAGGCCACCGATTCTTATCTCGGGTCTCGTTTTTCCGAATGAAAATGTGTATGTGTGTGTGTGTGTAATGTACACATTGACCGTTTCGATCATTGTATTCGAAAAAGTTAATTAAAACCACCGGTGGTTTTACCTTCGAAACGGTTATAATCGACGGATCGTCTCTCTCGCATAGCGCGTGTCTGGCGTAACCTCGTAAGTTACGACGCGCGAAATTAGACGATAGATAGATATGTAGATAGCCCAGTTCTCGGATATCGGATGAATCTATTATATGTAGGCTCGATGTGTATAAGTTCGTTGTATAATAGTCGGACGTCGTGTATCCGATGTCCAGGATTTAAAATAGAATTGAACTTGAACCAAAAACCAGCTCCGAACCAGTTTCGCTCAGCTTCTCAGCCAGTGAGAGACTGAACTTGAACCCGCTCTCAAATGCAACTCAATTATATAAATCGCAATTATTGAATTGTTACACGTATTTTATATTATATTATATTTTATTAAAAAAAAAAATTAGGCTATTTCTTCTAAATATAGATATGCATATTAGTACCTGATTACAATATATACGTATTTGTATGTACATATATAATTAGAACCAGTTTATTGATCGAATTGAATAATCAATGGTTGATAGGTGTACGAATATGACAATTTCGTAGGCAAGTAAGTATTAATACTGTAGTTGTTGAAATAAAATTAATGTCGTTTTTAGAAAGCAAAGTGGCAAAACAAGTGCATAATCGATATAATGCAAGTGAAAGTGATTCAGAAAACACTTTGGTTAGACCTACGATTTTCCTTCAACGAAAAATCATCAATGCATGGAAGCCTCGTGGTGTTGAATATTGTATATGTATGTATGTATGTATATATGTAGGCATTGCGCGTTAGAAAATGGTGACATAATGTGAAATTGCGTAATTTTCATACAATGAAAATTCTTATTTATGTGTAAGTATAATATGTACCTGCGTGCAGTATTGTTATACATACATATATGTACACATATACCTTTGGTGTATGTTTGTATGTGTTACATTTTAATTTTTATTCGAGAAGTGTGAAGATGAGAGGAGCGATGGCGTAAATGAAAGCGAAAATAACTGGCTTTTGCATTTTTTTCAACCCGTTCGGTTTTTCCGACTCGTTACGTTTTTGCCGGCGCGGTATGTAAATGAAGTGCACGTTGTACTTCAAACTGGATATGTTGTATGAATGTGTGTATGCGATTAATGTTGTGTAGTTATTTCCATATTGAGAATCGTGGGGCGACATTGAATTTTCGCGGACTTTCGCGGAAGAAGATCTGCTCCGGTGTGTGTATGTATATATGTATGTATATACGTACATATTATATGTATGTACATATGTAAGTGTGTGTGTGTGTGTGTGTGTGTGTGTGTGTGTGTGTGTGTGTGTGTGTGTGTGTGTGTGTGTGTATGTGCGTTTTTCAATAACGTCTCGGCGTTTCGACCGCGGCGTTTGAGGTCGACCAGATATGGGTCAATACTCTTCTCGTATCGAAATTTTCATATTATATCGATAATCGATGTGTCGATGTATGTATGTACATATGTATGTAATAAAATGCGGCCAGTAATAATCGACGCGACGATTTTTCTGACCGGTCGTCCTTAATGAATTTTCCTGTATTGAGATCGTACTTACATATCTACATTTACATATGTATTGGTAGTTAGCCAATGAGCAATTTTGTATTTAGTTTGAAATATGTAAGTGTTTAAATGTATGCAGTTCAAAAGGCCAATGTGTACTGTATGAACGTCTTCTTAGAATTTTTTCTGTAGCTTAAGGGTTAGGGATAGTTATGTATCTAAAGCTTGAAGCTCTAAAGCTAAATTGAAGAAAAAATAAATTACATGAATATAAAAAGGAACATGTTATTATGGAACATATTGAATCTTCAACTTTTACAATTTAATATAATATTTACGTAATAATACACATATGTACATACATATGTATAAAATAATAAAATATCAAAAAATATTTCAAATAAAAGTTTTTCTGGCTTTGCTGTTTACAAATTTTCATTATTCAATATGTACAATATTTTGTTTAACGTCAATTTTCAGAAGTATTTTATTACAAACCTCCTTTACGTTTCACATTATTAAAATACAATTCCAAGTAACCATTTTTACTGACGACACTTTATTGTTTTATTCGTGCGCCGTTGATATTTGACAGTTGACTTCCTGCGTTCTTGTAAATTATAATATTTTATAGTCAGTATCGTTGATTCGAGTAGAAAAATTAAGTTTTATATAAATGTTTTATTAGTTCGAAGGAAGCCAATTTTATTTTTCAATTTTATGATGAAAAAAAGGAAAGGGCGCCACGAGGCGCCCTTTGCCTATGGCGCCCCTAGGCACGCGCCTAGTCTGCTGCGCCTTTCAGTCGGCCCAGATTTTGTAGATGTTTCTTAAACGACTAGATTTAAACTTCCTGTACAGATCAACAAATCGACAATTTGAAATGGATTTTAAAGCAGACGATCTATTAATCGGGAAACCGGTAGAGCATCTTCGCCTAATCAGCTAAATTGAGCTCGTCCTATACTGCCACATATCTATTATACACGTGTATTTCAAATTTGTTATTTATAAGCCCACTTAATATTTTAAAAATATTTTTGCTATAACTGTTTATATCGGAATTGACATAACGCGTCTTGTCATGACGAAACGTCTTAATATCGCTTCGAGCCCTACTCCGGACTGTTTTGTAACCATTTTTTTTCGTCAATTTTCTAATTAATGTACATGTGTTATTAATTTGTACAAATAATCTACTCGGATGGGATACATGACAGGGGTGTTGAAATCAGAATGTTAGTTTAATAAGCCTTTTTTATTGACAGAATACCTAAGCATTCACTCGTACGTACCTTTTTTTAATTTTACCTTCATAAATTTAATCCTATATTCATTTTTAAGTAGGTATCTGTTGTACGGAACGGTGAACTTTGTATGAATATTCAATGTGTTTTTTTTTTTAGAATTACATTCAAACGTGTAATATAGATCATAGTCATTTATATAGATATTTACGTCAGTGATTTTTTTAGTACTTTATTTGACAAACTTTTATACAAAAACAAATTATCAAAACTAAACAAATCAAAACATCAAACAAAAACAAAAATCTGTATTTTTAATGCATTTATAGGTAAAAAATTTGGACTAGTGGAGCAGATGAAATTCGCTCTGTTTCAGCTTTGGAAATAAATTTACTGCTCCACTATTTCGCACTCTAGCTCTGATCTACGCTCATGTTAAACAAAAAACCTGACAGATCAAATCAAATTTCGTTTCATTATGAACAGCAGCATCCCCTTTCGTCGGAATGTCGATAAAAATAATTGTTTTAGGTCACAGTTTGACACAGATCTACTTTCATACATATTATATGTATGTACATACATCGCATACGCAGCGTCCATATCACGCACGTCAAATACACTCCAACGTTTACTGTTGGTTGTTTTTTTTTTCCATTAAACTATCATCACTCATCTTAGAAAACAGATCGATCACTGCGCAAATAGAACGTAAAATTTTATTTACACGACACAATCAAGTTGATAACCTTGATTCAGTGCAAGTGTACATGCAATTATTATTCGACGGGCATCGTTCTATACGTACCGACTTATCAAAACTGTTATGGCATATTCGTTTACCTCCCATAGAGATGAAAAGTGTTATTAAACATCGTTCAGAATCGTAATATAATAAATATTGTAACGATTGTTAGATGTGTCTATCCGATAGCTTCGATGGTGATAAAGAATAATAAATTAATATAAAATGAACATTGATGATCGCAGCGGATAATTAGAATTGAGGTAATGGGTGTTCGCATGTTTCGATGGCGATTTAAATTGGTTTGCAATGAAACTAGGCGGTTTTTAAGAGCGTTTGAGTTGCAATTTTACGGTCGTCCTTCTGCGTGTATGGAAAACGATAAAATCGTTTTCGAAGGGTACAAAATCCTTGATGTAATCGATTTAACTTTCCTGTTTGGTGTTGGCTCGATTGCGAAATGGCGTCTAATTGACTGTATTTTGCAGGTTTTTTTATTAATAGTTTATCGCAAATTTAACGAATTAATGAATATTTATCTACGCTAATGGAGATTGTTTATCTTTCGATCGATCAAAATTTACGGTCTTAATTCACAGGTTTCTATTTTTTTTTAAATTTGATAATGAATTAAAGATTGTTTTGTGTATTAATTTGACAGTACAATTGTTTATGTGTATTTTATGTTGCATTGTTCATTACATAATTAGATGCACTAAATTCATAATAAATTTCGAGGCATGTTTGTATTTTTATTGAAAATTCTTTTTGGAATTCATTAATCAAATTTTCCCGTGAAAATTGTAAACAATTTCTTATTTTCGTCTTTAACATAACAATTGAGTTTTTAAATTTTTTTGGGGAGGAAAATATAGAAGATACATAAATCGACTATTTTCAAATTAAATTTACCATTTACCATGTACCATTACGGGGTTTTGCCCTAAGGCGACACCTGCATATGTACACACATGGCCAAATCTGTACATGTACATATATGTATGTATGTATTTTATATAAATTATATGAAACCGTTTTAACGATGAAATCAGATAAATTTTCAAGAAATCAGATAAATTAACCTGTAGTCACATACATATTTATATGCAACATCTGACCAGCACCACAGTGTCAGGCATTGAACCCATTACCCCTCAGTTGATAGCATTATACGCTAACCATTGAGATATGTTGCTGACTATTGGAATTTGATCGTGAAAATACTAATTTTCGATAGTTTTTAAATTTAACCAAAACAATGAATAAGATTATTAACTTAAAAGATATATCTATGTATGTGTAGGTATATATTGTATATGTACATCAAGATGATAATATAAAATAGAAATTGTCTTCAATACCGTTTCAACAATTATATTTTTCAAAACCATCTTAATTTTTATATAAATTATCATCTCAAAACCAATGTTGTAGGTAGGTACATACATGTTAATTTTATAAAAGCACTTTTTTCAGTATTATCTATAGGTACATATGTATGTACGTAAATTAGCTTAAATGGATAAACAACATTATCATTCTATATTCGAAGACAAATGTTATATTTTTGGTAATGAGGACTATAAACTACTTATAAATTAATATTTCTACTTGAGTTTTTTTTACAAATGTTGCACTTTTCATCCACAAATCGAACACGACAGTATCAGAACTAAAAAAAATACCATTTATAATTTTTATCAAATATATATGTATGTTTGTTAATAGTTTTAAAAATGACTAATTGGAAAGAAAATATATACATATACATATGTATTAATAATCTCAAATCATTATTGTCGATAATTACGGACGATCGTCATCAATAGACCGATATTGAAATGAATTCGGTTAATTATCGACGAACGTTTAACCCGCGGTTCAATCTAATTACAGGTGTGTGTAAATGGAAGTGTCGCAAAGTGAGGTCTCGCAATGACATAATGTCATCGCGGTCTCAATAGACTCTCAGCATATACATACATATGTACATATATATATTATATGTACATATGTGAAGATGGTTGTGGTTTAAGATCGCATTGCGTTAGGTTGCGCAACCGTTGCACAACAGATTAACAAGTCTTCGTTAACGTCTCAATCCGGTCTCGGAAATTAATTCTTGTGTATGTGCATACATATGTATGTATGTACATATATGCGACGACCCGAAACGAGAAAGAAAGGTTTTTCTTTTTGGCCACGTGGGTGAAAATTGGGCACAAACAAGCATGTAAGTGGCCCCGTGGCCCCGACCGACAGATTACGTGTGCAATTACATCATTCCGTACCCCGTGTGTGTATGTAATCGATCTGAACGTATTGGCTGTATTGAGAGCGTGAGGCTTTTGCAGGTCAACGTGTGACTTTCAGAATTTTTTTGCATTGCCTATATACTAAGTATCAACAAACAGGTGAAGTTTTGTGAAAAAGTTCGACCGAGAACTTTGTACTCAGTGTTGATCACTGGTCGCCTTTTCGTGATTTGTTTGTGTATGAAATTCATACACGTTCACTACGAATGTACTTGCTTTAAAGTTTATACCTTTTTTTCATATATTACATGTTTATATACGTATAATTACATTACATTTAATGGTTACATGTAGGGATTGCAATTTACCGTCAAATTTCATAAACCGGTAAACGGTAAATGATTTTTCCTACTACCGGTATACCGATATTTATTAATTTTATATAGATATACCAGGACGGCCTAACAAATAAACCCCAATGCGCCTTCGTAGCCAATTACAAACATTGCAGCATTTTTTATTACGTAAATCGCTCAATTTCGAGATGCTGAAGAACACGAAATTAACTACTAATTAATTAATTAATTAATCCATAGAGATATCTATGGATTTAGATTTGTATATAAATTTTCACATATTGTACATCAATCAAATTCAGATATTGGTGGCATAGTGGGTAGAATGGTTTTTGCCAATTTGATGGAGGAACCGTTTCAACAATGAAATCAGATAAATTGGCAAACTCTGATAGGAATTGGTCGACTTGGAGTCATAAATATCCAAGTCTGACCAGCAGCATTAAAGATTAGCACGGGATCGAACCCGATAGCCTCTCGGTGCTAAACATAAAAGCAACCATCGAGCCATACTACTGGCTTTACCGGTAAATAAAATAAATCGTGGATTAGACATCTATCTGTATGTAGTAACTTTACCTATGTGGATTGAATCGTAAATATTTAAAAATAAATCTCAGCCATATAATGTAATAGATCCATTAAAGTAAATTCGTAATGATGAAAATTTTTAATTTATTTTTAACCAATTATGTTTATTTATTTAAAGTTTGGACCAGTTGAAAGTTTCGACCATAATTGAAACAACCGTCGATTACTATTTGGTTGGTCTGTGTTACCAGTGAATTTATCAATTTGAAAATACCACATTTAATACTTAAATAATAAGCAAATTACAGGCAAACTAATCCATAATTCGCCATTTGCACCAATTTTTGATATAATATTATGCAATAATGTGCCTATTTATTTACTTAATTCGCGATAAAGTAATTGGCGGTAAATTTTATAATTTACCGGTATTACCGATGGCAAAATTTTTCCGATTTACCGGTAAACTTGTGTACCGGTATTGCAATCCCCAGTTACATGTCAACTTTCAGTGGTTTTATTTAATTCCTTTGATTTTTTATATATTGAAAACGGCTATTATTTTTATGACTAACAATTTTATGCGCTGGCAAGAAAAGTCGATCTTACTAAAATCGTCCAAATGGGAGTCGGGGTTGGAGTCAGAGTCGAAGCATAAAGTAGGAGTTGGTAAATTTTGAAGCGACTCCACAGCCCTGATTAGATTTCAGTTTTTACACCTAAATTTGTGAGTTAATTTTGAACCACTTCCAGACTTGATCGATATACGGCTAGCTATCAGATTGACGTGATGACATGTCACACACTTGATGAGCATTGATGAGCTGTTGATTTTGAACAGGAAAGCTGGATTAAATTTGCATATTCCGACGGAAGTTTTCATATTTCATATATTGGGGGGTTGTAGTCTTATATTGAGGGGCTTCGTTCGTTTTCTGGATGCTAATTTTTTCTGCTAGGTAATTTATGTAGTCTAAAAATGATTTACTAAGTCGATTATTACATATGTGTATTATGACCGTTCTTTAATACCGAAAAATCATTCCGTTTCTCTGATTTTATTCCTGTGAGTGCATTTAAGTAATAATTATCTCTTTTGAAATGGTAATTATTTCTTGGGTAGTAACGATGATACATATATTCTTAAATCTATCAAGAGTGTCGATTTTTCACTTAAATAAATAGTGGATCTGGTGATTTTTAATCTGTCTGCAGTATCATTTCCGGAAAATGTTTAAACTAGGGCTTTCGTAGTACTATGTATGTACATATGTTTGTTTCAATCGCAGTGGGCAAATTAATTTCGGCCCCGGTGTTTTAATTTTTATTCTAGTCTATCTTGCACTTCTCTCTTTTATTTGTAGGTCATAAATTTTGTTTGATTCATATGTCCTTGCTTTCTTTTGCATCCTTTATAGGGGACTAAAAATGCAACAACCCGTCGTCGGCCAATCAGTTGGAAAATCGGAAGGTTTATAGTTGCGACAAATTAGTAGGCAGCATACATACATACATACATATAACAGGTCTTTCAAGGACTCAAAATATTACTGAACAATGAACCAGACGCTTCGGCTTTATTATTGAAATTTTTAAATCTTTTGTTGATTGCAAATGCTATCAACGAATTTTTTTTTTTGCAATGTGACCTCAAACGTGCATTTTCTTCAACAGAAATTTCTAGCTGTAATGTGAATATCGTAGCTAGTAATCCTATGACAGGCAGATAGTTGCATCTATGGACCCCTTTAAACACTCATACATTTCATTAATATCATATTTATTCCACAAAAACCAAATTTTGCCTACATATTGCCAGAAAAATAGTCAAATAGTAAATTTCCAAAAAATAAGGATCATTCTTTTGACCAAAAAAAAAAGACAATCCAGTTTTACCACCAAAATCACAACTTTTGATAACTAACACCAAAATCACAACTTTTGATAACTAACACCAAAATGACAATTTTAAACACCAAAATCAAAACTAGATGAAGATTCACTTTATTTTTCTTAGGTCGAAGTCTCAACCCTTTATCAGGAGACTCTGTCTTACATAACCTCTAAATTAAAATCACCATTCCTCAAAAATTTTCACAACGTCACCTTCAATTATTTTTTGTATACTCTCTATTGTCCCTTTTCTTTTTCTTATATTCTCTCAACTATGTACATATACATATATATGTATATGTATTGTATTTATTTATATATGTATATTCGGCTTGATTGAGTTCTATCAGTGCATGAATAGATCAAGAGTGTGATAATAAGGAATGATTTAATTTTGAGTTTTCAATATATTATATTATGTATATGTATGTATGTATGTACACATGAATCATTTAATTTTCTGGAATGGTTGATTTGGATAATATAAGGTATCATATCATCATTTCAAATTTTTATCAGCGCTTAAAATATGTGCGAAAGTATTTCGAAGGTGAAACGAGTGCATTCACCATTATTACGAATGCAGGTGAACCGCAGTTAGCCTTGGAAGCTTGTCCCACAACTTTATCATTAGTGCTTCGCCATTATTGTATTTGTGTTACAAATAAATCTTCGTGATGTCGAATTTAAAATTGGGAGATGAAATCTACGTCAAAGTGTAACCCTTCGTTTTGCCGTTCGTGCAAAATTTTCTTGTAATTGTTGTCGTAATCGTTTTGTGAATTGGAACGAAAACCGATACGGTAAATTTGAACAGTAATACGCATGCGACTGGACCTTGAATTTTAATATCAAACTGAGTGTACCTGTAATTAGTTAGCTGACTGCACGTGTTCAAATGCAAACGTGAAAATTTAGCACTTGTTAATTTGAATAAATGCACTAATTTATTCTTCGTTTTTTTCTTCGCGATTGGTCTCGATTATCAGTAGCTCTAATTTTAATATATGTACATATGTGTATTATATTAACAAACAAAAAAAAAAACCGCACGGCAACCATTTGGTTGTGAGAACGTTTTGTTTACAGATTAAATTTCCGGGATTAAAGTCTGGTATTATAGTTTAAAACAATCGAATCAACGAAGGTTTATTACGTGATTGTGGAAAAAATCTTTTTGTAAAGAGAGACGCGGAAAACTTTTTAGGCATGTCATGAAGCGTTTAAATATATACACTGGGTGCTTGTTGGTTTTGTTGACATGACAATCAGATTTTTTTAAATAAATTTAAGATTCCATTTTTTTATAAATATTTTAGTAAAAAAAATTCTCATAGATATTTTTTCATTACACACCAAAAAATCATTGAGTCAAGGCAAATTTCACGTTATTTGTGTTTAATACTTTTTTTACACTAAATATATGTATGTACATGTATAATATAAATAACGATTATATACAAATCTACCTTCTTCTATCCTCATCGATGATAACTTTTCTTGTCAAAACTAGGAGTTTTTACAGTTTTAAGTGAAAAGCGTCAGATGAAAATGAACTTAAGATGTTCCTTAACAAAACTTCAAGAATGGTATAATATTTATTCTTAGATGGAATTAGAGGGCTTGAGTTAGTGTTTGGAAGAAATGTTTTATCTAAGATTATTATGGATATTTTGTTTTTATGTATTTAATAAATTACTATTTTTTATTAAACTTTCTTGATAATTGTAACTTGTAACTTTTACTTCATTGATTATTTTTGTGTAAAATAAAGAGAAAACATTTAAATTCGTTAGTGACAGTGACAGCAGTAAGTTTTCCTTTATTCTTATTTAATTTTATAAACTTAGTTTTATATTCTATAAAAAAGATCCTTGAAAATCATTCGAGTGGGTTGATTCCTTTAATAAGCCATTAAAAGTTTGAAAAAGTTATATTTTTTGGGACTTTTATCGAAAATTTATTAATTTATATGTCAAATACGTAAATTTATTGACCTATAAAACTTTGTTCTTCGATGAATCAGAGTCTTGTAAGGTTATCGACTGTGTTATTTCGTAATATTGTCTTTCAAAGCCGAACCGATGAATATACACTTACAGATGATGCATATTTCGCGTGTAGTCATTTTTACGTATTATATGCTTATAAAAATATAATGAATATATGTTAAAAAATACTTCGATACAATGCGTATGAATCATTTTGAAGAATATTTAATATTTTAAAATCATATTTAAATAAAAAATACGTAACTTTTGATCCCTATTAAGCCGAAAAGTATTATAGAATTAAAACATTTCAATTGTTATTCAAAACTTTATTTTAGTATAATATATGTACTACTCACATGTTCTTATGTTGAAGAATTCGTTGAACAAATGTTTTTTTACTTATATTATTGCGCAAACACGTAAATCTTTACATTTTGCGGGTATCAAATACGATAATTGTTTAATTAACTTCACAATCGGCATGCTTTTTTAGAGCTGTGTGTTTGAATAATAACAGGTGTAATAATATGCGTAAAAAAGAATCGCGTTTGGAATTTGTATACACGTCGTATTACTCATACACTTAAATACCTATGTATGTAATTTTAACGTTGTTATATTTGTATATAAAATTGTGTGAGATCTCTCGTATCAATTGAACTGAGGTATTTCCATTCTCGTTTTCCCACAAAACGGATGCACTTTTACGTTTGTTTGTTGGTATTTTCTTCTTCATTGTTTTCCGTAATCTTCCGACGTTAGAAAAAAATGCAAGCACGTGATACGTATCATCAAATTCGAATGAAATCATTCTATAGACGTTATATCATTGCAGAACAATGCTTGCGAGTAGCCTGAAGCATTAAAGTACAAATAAACAAATGGATTGTGCAATGAAAATAATTGCAAAACGTGTTCGGCAAATAACCTTTGATTTTGATGGAACAAATGTTTTGTGCTTTTAAATTTTATTGGAATGCTTTTACATGATAATGTAAACACTGTGTGTGAATTTTTACGAGGCTTGTTTTTTGATATTTTTTAACGTCTGCTCTTAGCAGTGGTTTTTAATCTTTTTAACTTTTTTTTTTGATTACCGTACTCCTTAGAAGATCTTTTCCATTGCATGTTCACCTTTGTATTTATTTTAAATATAATATATAATCTCCAAAAATCAATTTGATCACAGACATCGAAGATCATTATTGAGTTACTCTGAATTTAATTTAATATAAATATGACTTAGTTCAAATATCTGGGAATAGACATGAGAGCACAGACAGCCTATCTATTATATTTACTTCCATATGAAGAAGTTGAATGAAGAGATCATTTCTATACTCGACGCTTTTAAAACTCTTGAGTTTGTTGATTTAAATTACATAAAATTAATCACTTTGAAATCGTATTCTGTTCATTTTCTTCTATGTCCACACCATTGTGGATCTCAAAACAGATAAATTAATCCCAAAAATTGGACACGAATTGTTTGAACACGTGTTTGGGATAAGCTGAAACAATATTATGGTGATAGTTTTATGTATTTTTAATGTTGACAGTAATTGATAATTTCTAAGAAGTCATAAGTGTTTAAATTTGGTAAAATACCGTTTTGATTTGTATGTTAGCCGTTATAATTGAAAGTGGTTTAAGTCCAGTATGCTTCATTTTGAGAAATACCTCGCAAAACATGAAATTTAATGTTTTGCGTTTAATAATATTTAAAAATAATGGTGGCCTGTATGTAATTCATTTATTCTGCTGTTCCGAGATTATATACATATCGAATTAAAATAAGTGATTAAATTTGTGAACTAAGTCAAATAGAAATAGTGTTTTTGGAACTCAGAATTGGACTTCCGCCACTTTCAAATATAACGACTCATATATCTTTCGATATTAACGTATGCATCTTTTTCCATGTTTTTTCGTGTTCGCTCGTATATGCGTGCCACTGATTGGGAATCTTTGGGTTAGAACATTGTTTTATTTATTTTATTTCACCCATTTATCGGGAGTAATATTTATGAGGGTAAAAACCGGTCCGTTAAATTATGTCTGTACTTAATTGCATAGTCGAATTGAATCACTTATCGACTTCGAATTTTATGATGGCAGATAATTCTATCGTTTAATATGTATGTGTGGTTTTTTTTACTATTTTTTCCAGACGTTAGATTGCAATAATAATATGTAATTTTCTCGCGGAAATTCTACGGGGGCGTTGAAATTCGTATTAAGTCGTTGTTCTTAACTAAACTTAATTTCGAGTCTTCGTATGTGACAAGAGAGTCTATGAGGCGATGTTGCAACTTTCTAAAATGCACCGTCACTAAAAATGTCATTATCCGAAAAGATTTCACACGTTCACAGAGACCGACACTGACGTTCGTTCGCCGAGTGAATTTTTAGCGAATTTTCACGCGTGGGATGTTGAATTATATATGCACATACGTATGTATGTGTATATGCACATGTAATGGGTTTGAGAAGTGATAAATTATGCCACTGGAGTACATATATTGCGAGGTATCGTTTGCGAAACTACGACGAATAGTGTGTGTTTTTTTACAAGTGCGTTCAATTAGGTGCCTGAATGTTACTGAAAAAACGGTCGTAAGTGGGAAGGTCGTGTCTGAAATTGCGCGAAAAATGGTATAAATAGGAAAATCAACGAACCGTAGGTACTGTAAGTTGTTGCAAAAATTAGATCTTACTTAGTTTTTTTTTGCGTTTCATACGCGTGTTCAATTCGACAATTAGGTATGCGGTTTGATTCTTCAAGGATCTCGGATTGATTTGGAGATATTGTTTTATGATTGGAATGTTATTATTAAGTTATAGGAAAATTATTACACATCATTCATGTATCTATGCATGTCTTAATATTTATGTATGGAAAAACCAATAAGATGAGAGATTTTTCTTTCATCCGTGAAAATGTCTGTTACAGGTTTTCTCTAACACGATTTATAGTGCATGTTTTGAGGATTGTAACTTGGTGAATATTTTTTGTCCACTATAAAGGTAATCTTATAAATATAATAGTATTATATATTGATAAATTCTAATGTTACTCTTCATGGCTACTAATAATATTAGACTTGAATCATTTAATATACTCGAAATGCCAATCTTCATACTATGCAACGATACGTAATCAAAAATACTTGAAATAATTACAATGCACGTGTGATGTGAAAAGTCTCTATATATATTTATGTACATATGTACATATATTTACGATTATATAAATAAATAAATAAATTGCAGTAATAAACGGTAAAGTAGATGTATAGGTATGTATGTAATAATTATTCATCTATCACTAACAACTTGATAAATAAAATCAAAACACATTAATATGAGTAAATAAATTAATTAATCTAGACATAAATCAATTGAATTTCAATGGAAGGATACATAGTGGTAATTAAAAATGATTTAACATCATACAAATGTTAAAAATTTATAATAGCCAGCAGTGTGGCTCAGTTGTTGCGTTTACATTAAGCACCGAGAGGTTACCGCGTTCGATCACATGATAATCTTTAATGCTGCTGGTCAAACTTGGATATTTGCGACTCCAAGTCGATTGTTTCCTATCAGAGTTTGCGAATTTATCCGATTTAATTGTTGAAACGGTTATTCCATCAAATTTGCAAAAACCGTCCCACGCAATATCTGAATTTGATTGATGTTCAATATGTAAAAAAATATGTAAAATTCTAAATCCATAGATATCTCTATGGATTAATTCACTTATTAATTAATAGTTAATTACGTGTTCTTCAGCAACTCGAAACTCGGCGATTTATCTAATAAAAAATGCTGCAATTTTTATAATTTGCTAGGAAGGTGCATTGGGATTTATCTGTTAGGCCTTATATCTATGTAAAAATTAATAAGTAAATAAACATTACGGAATTGACCCCTTTTAAAATCTAATTACATATCAATTTTTACTAAAACAATATTGAATATCAGCGGGATTGCCCGGCGCTATTCTGGCGGATAAAAGTTGGAATTAAAAATGGATAAAATTAACTTTTTCAGAAAATTTATAGAATTTGTACTTAATTTGATAGATTTAAAACGAAATTTGTCGGTTTGTATATTTTATATATGCAGATTGATATAAAATAATAAATTATAATGTACATATTTTAAATACAAAATATTAAATTTAATTAGTCCATTACTGACCATAACACACTTTCGAAATAGTAGTTTATTTCTAAGAATTCTAGAAACCTAATTTAGTCCGTAAAATTCACTCTATTGAAGGACACTCATACGTATGTTTGCGAGTAAGGAAATTGCGTTAGTTTTTTCGTATCTGTGTATAGTCCATTTTCATTTGAAGTACTTATGTATATCATGACGATATAATACATATTATTTGTAAAATTTAAATTTTCCTCGCTTATACAAATATATCCGTGTCGGTTTTTGTCACACACCAAACAACATAACATTTGCCTAATTTTTCAATCTTTCATCACTGTTGAATATTTGAAGTATGCGAGTTTAATTGGCGGATAGCATCGGTTCGTCGCACGTCACCTGTCCATCGGTCACACGTGGTTTCAGATTTTACTTTGTTCGCGAAAAGAATAAATCGCTTGCCGAATTCCACGCCGCTAAATAATTTATTTGATACGATGCTCGAACTTCCTCTGAATCGTAGAACACGCGACTTTTTTTTCAGTGATTCGTTTCACGCAATCGGTAATCGATATACGAGCAGAAGAGGCGCGAGAAAGTGGTGCTCAAAGTGGGGCTCGCATCTGGGTTGTTGGCGACTGATAGAAAGGGGAAAAACGAACGGCAAAGATGTGCGAGCGAGTGAGAGAAAATGGTGATGTTGAAAAAAAAAATTCGTTCCGTGAATCGCGTCATGCCTAATTATGCTAATTGGCGATCGGTTCGCTTTTTGAATTCGCAAAAACGGTAGTCGAGTTGTGTCAAAATGTGTCATTTCTCAGGTTGAATTTTCGAACGAAAATTTCGTTTTCGATTCGGTTTGCGCAAATTGTTAATTAAAATTCCAGCGCGCGCTAAAATCGAAATTAGTATTCCGTCGATGAAGTGTTCGTTTGAACTATTTGACAACCGTTACTGTTTTTTTGTTTCAATTTTATTTTTTGCAAACTCAATACCTTCACGTATTCGTACTTAAGTAACCCATTAATTACCGACTCGTAGAAACGAGTTTCAAGGTCAAGTCGGGGAATGAAATTGCAGTGTTGCAATTTTATGCGGAATGCATTGATTCGAAGACGTTCAAGTTTATCAACCCCATTCATTGTCTTTGTTGTTTCGTTTACGTTGAAAGAATATTTCGGCGGTGAAAATTTGAGAATTGCTGTATATTTTTTATTTATAAATTGTAATGGAGGCAGAACGAGTGTTGCACGATTCGATCAAACACTTGAATAATTACTGTGCTAATCGACTGTTTATGTTAATTTTAATTATTATTAATGTGAGACAGGCAGACGGCCAATTTGACGATTTGCATTCGCTGAAGTGGACTAGAATTTTTCCGAATTTTTTATCATATTTTTGGAACATTTGTTCGTTTTAGTATACAGTGGTGGTCTCATTGGTTAATATTTTTCATGTGTTATATTTTATAATAAATATAAAATATTCACAAATAATGGAATATTACTCGGTAAAAGGTATCAACGGCGTATTATATTTTATAATATGTAATTTATTTTATTAGTTTGTTCATTTTCAACTTCAATGTTACGTTTGTGATTACCGCCTCGTAAACCGCTTTTTGGATCGAGTTGCATTAATGATGGATCAGTTATTTTCAACCATTAATTCAATGTGATTACCACAGCAAAGTGGTTCATAAATGTATGTAAATTAGGATGAAACGAAAAACGAGAATTTTGGATTTAAATTTCATCGGTTTAAAATATTTCATCGATTTCAAACAATTTTCTGTGCCTCCGGCTAATCGATTGCTCTCAACGAAAAATCCGGAAAAGTGCGGTATTTTTTTTAATTGTTTCTATTTGTTAATTATTTATAAATAAAATAAACGAATTCAACTATTCCAACTTTATTGGGTTGGTACGTTTTGATAATACGTTTTGACTGATTTTGACGAGAATTCAAAGTTGCCGTTTTACCAGAATCTCCCATACAAAGTGTGCCAGGCTCACAACGCTCATTTGTACGGCGGCTTTTTTTATTTAATTTAATTTTTTCGTGTTTTGAAAATAAAAATCGCTGAGAGCTCCTTTGGTTTGAGCAGAAAAAATTAACGAAATTTTAGAAATATTAGCAGGCGAGAGTCCAAAATGATCCCAAAGTCGAGACCTATTTGTTTTTTTTTTTGCGGAAATGGGACAGTAAGGCTAATTTCATCAAAATCATTGGATTCATTTTGAAAATAAAATTGACAACCATAATATTTACATGTGTAATATTGTTAAAATATGCAATAATTGCTAATTTAAGGTTTAAAGTACATTTTATAGGGGTGCGTTCATACAAATTACACGTAAACATGTCCAAAGACAATATACTTCAGAAATTTGCATATTATAAACGAAAAATGTATATATGTATGTACATATATGTATAATAATTGAACATTTAATAGTATATGATTATTCTGCTAAAAGTATACGATGTCTTAAAATAAAATTTTTATTGCGTAATTTCTTAAGTGGTGATAAAATATAATGTGTACTGTATATGTTCACTTACTTTTTCAAAACTAACATACATTCGTTTCATGTGAATTTATGCAATGAAAGATTATGAAGTTTATTGTCTGTATTGCAGACTGTATTATTTTGACGAAGGTTCCGTAAATTCGATCCACCAAACATCTATTATGTTATACGACACTTAGATACACGTGAAAACCTAGAAAGTAATTTCCTTCCAAGAAAAGGTTAGAAAGTTAGTGGAGCAAAGGCAGGATGTTGGCCAATCGTTTGTAGCAACTGCACTGTGCCACTGTGCGCCAGAAACCGATAAACTAGGATGAAAAAAGCATGCAATTTTGCAGTAAATATTGTGCAATGTTATATATGTATGTACATATGTATAAGGAATGGTCTTCCAGCGCTTCTCGAACTTGATGCCACCATTTGTTAGGCAACGCTCGATTTTCACACGAAACATTTTTCCTTCCGCTTTCATAATATTGGATAACTGACTATTGTTAATGGCGTAATGTTTTTTTCTTATATATACAGGAGGTGTTAATTATCAATAATATTTTTCATTTCTCGTCACTGTACGTTTGAAAGCAATGGCATTTAGCGCTTCTTCACAATGTGTAAATGTGACGGAAAAGTTTCGTGAAAATTTCATTATCGATGAATGGTGAATTGATAAAAAATTTAAATATTGATTTAAGTTAACTTCGTTGAATATTAAAATGAAAACTACTATATAAAGTTTGAAAGGTTTAAGTTTTATTTACAGAAAAATCTGCAAACACGATTTTATGACTTTGAAAATCGGAATCGGAACCTGAACTAAAATAGGAATCGGAATCGCAATCGAAACCGGAATCTAAACAGGTATCGGGAACCGGAACTGAAATAAGAATGTGGAATCGGATTTTAAATAGAAATCAGAAGTTAAATAGAAATGGGAATCGGAAATGAAATATGAACCGGGAATCCGAACTGTAATGTGAATCGGGAATCGGAACTAAAATGATTATTGGAAATCAAAGTCGTAGTCGCAATCAAAACCGTAACCGGAATAGGAATCGGAAATCGGAACTTAAAAGGAATCAAGAATCGGAACAGAAATAGAAATAGGAACTGAAATAGGTATCGGGAATTGGAACTGAAATATTAATCGGGAATCGGAATTAGGAATTGAAACTGAAAAAGGATTTGGGAATCGGAGTCGAAATTAGAACCAGAACCGGAACTGGAAAAGGAATCGGAATCGAAATCAAAATTTTAAATTAATTAGTTCTAAAATTTGTTTTTTGAAGTCTGTATACTCGACGATGCACTTGCCACACAGAAACCATATAGAAAGTACATCCTGTCCGTTTGTATATATATGTACATATTATATATATGTACATACATGTATACTATATTATAAAACGTTCCGCAGGGGACTTGCTTGGCCCACTCTTGTTCTTCATATATACATATGTACATACATATATAAATGACAGACCTATTCTAAAAAACTGTCACATAGCCCTATATGCAGATGATACTGCTTGCTTGATAAGTATAAAAAAACCAGAAACTATTTGTAAAAATCTTGAATTTGCAATTAAAACAATGACGGAACACTTCACTAAGTGGAAAATTCAAATTAATCAAACCAAAACAGACGCGATATTCTTTAGTGTTAGAAAGAATAAGCCAAGTTCAGATCTGAAAATCCCCTCTAGAGAATGTCTGAAATGGCAATCATTAATAAAATATTTAGGAGTAACGTTCGATAAAATAATGAGATGGGCACCTCAAATTGAGGCAGCGAAATGCAAGGTGATGCGGGGTATATCCTCAATATACCCAATATTTAATCGCCATAGTTCTTTATCAACTCAAAATAAAATAAAATTATATCGCGCGCTGATATTACCATTATGCTTCACTTGTATGGAATAACGCCTCGAATACTAACCTTTCCAAGTTCCAAATAATACAAAATAAATCCTTAAAAATAATTTATAACATACCTATGTATATTAACTTGAAAAAACTGCATTCCGTATATAATATTCCGTTTCTTACAGACATTACTAACAAACTAACCCGTAGATTCTATGACAGAATCACTAATAACCATACTAACACACTTGTGAAGAGTCTCGGTGATTACAACAAAATGTCTATACCCTTCAGGTGTAAACACAGATTACCTAAACACAATCTGCTTTAGGTCATCGACTTTAGAGAGTCTTTAATTTATATTATGTGTTAGATGTATTATGAGCATTTATAAGGATTGTAAATAGGTTTTTGAGCTCTTTTTCCTATTATGCTATAGATTAACATTAGAATAATATAATACTATGATTACTAACCAAATTAAATTAAATTGTAAAATAGAAAACGATTAGTAGATCGTTAGATATTAAAATAGATATATAATAATAGCAACTTTAAGTGCTTACATTGATTTGCTACTAAAAAGATATACATATGTTTAATAGATGGAATTTAATCGAATAACACTTTTTTAAGTGTTTAAATTAATTATATTTATTTTTTATATAAATTTAGGCGCTACTATTCGGAACTCCTGAATTATAATGGACGGCATAACTGTCAGCTATGTTTATTAATTCTTGGAAAAGTTGCACATCGGGTAAATGCACTGAGATTACGTCTATTTATAAATATCTTGAATTCTTGAGTTGTATTTGAATGAGATTATTCCGTTCGTACGTACTTTTTGTATCGTTTACTTTATATACTTCTTATGGAAATATTTGTAGATATTTGTTGTCATAAGATACAAAGTGCATTGATTCGACTTGACAGTCGGGGAAATTTCGCTATCTCATCTAACAAGTAAAAGCAATAAACTATGATAACATCACGAGTCGTCTATGCATACAAAACAGTAAATTTTTAGTACCCACTAAAAACGTACTATTTCTGTCTCACGTGCTTATTATATATATGTATGTATGTACATACCTATGTGTATTTGATAATAATTCATTTAATAATTTAAAAAAATACATGAAATTGCAAACTTTCGGCCTTAAATTGATCGATTCGTATGTTATGTTTTGTATATGAACATACATATGTATATTGCAGAAGGACAGTAAGCATTTATCGTGTAATGTAAATCAAATAAAAAATAATCACAATAGCCGTGACTTACGTACGATTTTCATTTCATATTTCTCGGAAATGTAATATCCATAACCATACACATAAAATTTGCTTGAGTGTGAATGAACAACAATCAAGGTGATTGATTTTGAATGTGATCATTTGAAATTTCCTAGATGGACAGAATTCTCTGAAGAGACCTGTAGTTTAAATTTCCCTTACAATACTATTCATGTTTATATATACACTTATAATGTATGCATTTATATATGCTGATTTATAAATAAATCTGATAAGTGGCTATTATGTAAAAAAATAGAATGTATACAATCGAGTTGAAAAAATATGCGCGGAACTTTTTTGTGGACCATTTCTTATCATATGAAGGATAAACAAGTAACAAATCTGGATATTTTTATTATTTATTGTATGTACATATGTATGTGTTTGTGCGTGTGCTATGAGATTGTATCGTTCGTAATTTCCATCATAATTAAATCTTTTCAATTAATATTTGAAGGTAAATACGGTATAAATCCTTGCATCGGAAACGTTACGTGGAGTATGTAGTTGAGGAAAATCGTCGAAAATTAATAGTTGGATTTAATGTCGCTTTTTATTTTTGGTCTAGTCGTCGTTTAATACCGGTTTTTTAGTATAAAACATTATCGAATAGTAAAAAATTATAAGCTTGTTGTAGATATTGTTGGTGTATCAACTTTGTACGTTCAACTTTGTTTGTACGTATTCAACTTTGGTGCGACTGGTTCAGTCGATTTCCACGTTTGGCTTCTCAACCAATGTGTGCACAATGAGAACCAGTTGTAGACGGAAGGTCTCCAGTGTGAACTGGCTAGTTTCCGCTTATATGTCATCATCGACGTCATGTATAGGCATATGAGTCGTAGGTCATAACTGTAAATTTGTATGTTTGTTTACATTCAAAGTTATGATTCACTTTAGTGGTCTTTTCAGGAGATAAACCATAAATCTTGACTCCTATTGGTAGAAGAGCGTTCTAATTAACTTCAAACATTTAGCTGACCAATGGAAGTTACTTATTTACTATCTATGTACCTTCTGCAAACAGCAGTGAATTTAAATATGGCTAGAAGTCAATAATGTACTCGTTCGTGTTGATAGATGGTGTTTAATTGAACCTTCCGAACAATTGTTTGTATTTTTGTGCCGAAGTGAAACTTTGATGAATATTTGTGTATTATTTTAAATGAAAAATGTTGTGTGATTTTTCAATTGTTGATTTCCGCAATTGAAAAAGTCTCACGTTAGTTTAAATTTGTCATGCATGCATATTAATATTATTTAAATGACATGTTGTTTAAATATGTAGTGCTAAAGTTCGATAGATGGCCGTGACTTGCCGTCGGAAAATTGGAAAATTCAAATTTAATTTGTCGATTTGTATATATATGTAAATTGTAGTGTGATTGACTTTTTTAATAATCATTGATCATACGTCATTTTTTTTTTAATTTTTACTTCATTCTATTATTACTAGTTCTCAAATAAAATGTTCAACATAAAGATTATGTTTATGTATGTATGTATATATAGGTATATAAACATCAAATTTTACTTTTTTGTATTATACCTACATATATATAAAATAAATATAAATTCACTGTAATGGGACACTATGTATACATATTTCATACATATGTTGATATATTGATTGATTTATTTAAAATTAATTATTTGAATAATGAACAATAAAATAAAATGATTGCTTCATTATTTGAATCAAATTTTCATTTTAGAGAATATTGTACGGATTATTGCGGTTTTTTTTATTCATTTTATATTTTCAGATTAGAAACATTTGTATATAATTTTCAAATAGAGTATCACAATTTTTGAGCAAAATATTTATATAGGAAATACTATGGATATTTTTATTTTTTAAACGTTTCAATTAATTAAATTGAACGATAATATATATGTAAATATATACGTACATCAGGTATTCAGATAAATTTGAACGTTAACTTTATAATCATCTACTCATTACAGTTTTTCTTTAGCTTTACTTAAAAACAATATAAAATCTTAATAAAACATTGAATAAAATACCAAAGTTGATACAAACGGTAATCGATATTTTCTGTTAGATCCCGTAAACAGTTTAATATATTTTTTAAATATAAAATCAGTCATAATTGTAATTTAATCGTCCAATAATAATTATAATAAATAATAATTGATCGTTGATTATTATAATCTGCATTATCTAGACACGCAAACTTTAACCGTTTGTCAATACCGTTTGACTCGGGTAATTCGTACAAGGTTTCAATTAATAAATTTGTCCTTTCTGATACACATACGCGATATTTGCGAACGATTCTGCTTATAATACGATCGCACGCGAGAGCCGAAAGTCAATATTTTACGTCAGTGAGATATCTTGACGGTAAACACAACGGGTACGAGCAACAAGTTTCACTCGAGTTTACAGTAAATCAAGAAAACGCTAGTCAAACACCGAGTATCTGCAAATGTGTAATAATAATGGGCGAATTTGAATTTCTCGGAAAAAAATTTGCATTAACAATTTATTCCCCAGCGTCATTTTCCGCGAAATCTCTGTTGTTGTTGATATTTAGAATCGTGCTTGCGTAATGTTATTCAAATTTATATTATTTTACGATTTGGATGTGTATAAATAATAGGTGCGGTAAAATCGATCTTCTTTTGAACTCGTTCTATTAATTCGTTGCAACACTGATTCGTGTTCTAACGTCATCATTCAATCGCATCTTAAAGAACTTGGGTTAATTAATTCGAAAAGTGATTGCACATTAACACTGTATCGTCATACAATAGTTATTTATCGTCAATTCTTATGTAATGTTCTATAAAACGTGATGTATATTTTTTTATTTTATTTTTCGATCACGCCAAACTTGAATATATTTAAATGAATCATGAAAGGAATTGATATTGAAATGATCAATTTGATCAAAGGAAATAATGACTTAATGAAATAATGGTTAGCATATCTTGCTATGGTCAGTGTGGTTACGAGTTCGAGTCACACTGGTCGCCGCTGGCCAAACTTTGGTTTGTGACCAGATCGATCGTTTCCTATCAGAGTTTGCCAATTTTTACTAACCTATTCTTAGTTCAGAATCGATTTTGTCGTCTGACGAAGTTTGGGTTCTTATTCGATCGTGTTTTCTGATTTTCATTGAAACAATTCCTGCAAAATTCGCTTTCCCACCACATTTCTCTCGCAAAAACTTGCCGGGTTTCTCTCCATAGATGTCTCTGTGGATGATTATTGTATATAAATTCGTATTGTTGTATAAATATTTTTTAGATCGTATTGTATACGATGTTTTCAATCCACTTTGCAATATTTGACCATATATGTACATATGTCATGTATAATTTCAAATTATGTAATAATTATGTATTGTATATAATTTGGTGTGATCTGTAGTCGCATTGGAGTGATCTGTAATGAGGAATGTACATAGATTGATTGAATAAAATAAAAAAATAAAATATGATCGTTTCAATATTAGTCACTTTCAATTTGTTTTTTAAGTGAATGAAATGTACATTTTTACAATTGGCATGTATGAAAAATTCGCTAAAACGTAACTGGTCATAAAATATATAACATAATTGTAAGATTTAGTAACTGTTGATTTTTAGTACTTATCAATGCGTAACATTGTAAAATTTTATTACAAAATTAGCGCAAAAACATCATCATTGCAACATTAAAATATTGTAATGATACATTATATGAAATTGTTTTCGAATAGATAATATAAATTTTATGAAATTTCAAATGATGCATTTGATGATCTGTCTTAATGGTGTTACTATGAGATTGAAATTGGCTATTATAGGCTTATTTCAGAAACAATGAAATCGCCAAAATATCTGTCGATTTTGGAAATTGATTAGGGCATGCCATAAATACAACTACCAATCGTCATTTTGATATTTTAGATTGATATGTATTTTATTGGAGGTATTATTGTCTACGTTTTGATGATTTTGCAATAATATACCATACATACATATATTATATATGGCATATTATTGCATAGTATTATGGGATAGGATATATGTATAAGTTTTATAGGAAGGAGTACATTTGGACGAATGAATGCGGTTTTTAAGTAAAAAATGCAACTTTCCCTGAAGTAAAAGATCCTCGATAAATGTGTTTTGCCAGTGATAATGTATGGATGTGAAACTTGCTACAAGTTGCTACACAAAGTCGAATGCACTCAAAAAAGTATGGAACGTTGTATGCTTGGCATAACGAGGAAATACAGTAAATCGAATATGTGGGTGAGAATTATGATAAGAGTAGTGTATATAGTGGAAAGAGTGAAGAGATTGAAATAGCAATGGGCGAGCCACGTGGCTAGAAGAATTGACGATAGGTGGTACTACAGTACTAGAATGGTACCCGAGATAATGCAGACGAAATTATAAATATATGTGGGGTGAGATGGATGAGAATTGCGCAAAACAGAGACAAGTAGAAGCGTGTTGGAAAGGCCTTCATCCAGCAGTGCATGGTGAATTATTGTAAATGACGATGATGATGATACGCATAATTGCACATTTATATAATAATATTAAGTTCTAGCCCTAAAATATAACTGTTTGAATAAGAGACGCTTGTTTCTCATCCTTGACTGAAAAGAATAATTTGACGCCCTCAGCAAACAAGATATATATGTATAATACGATGTATTAGATAGGACTCTAGGGAGCTGATAATTAATAATAATGGTATATATAGTAAGGGTTCCAAAGTGGACCCCTGAGTTATACCAACTCTGGTAAAATATGGAGGAGATTCAAAAAAGCCACATTTATTTATTTATTTATTTACATAGATATATACCAGGAAGGCTTGACAGGAAGACCTCAATGCGCCTTCTTGGACAATTAATTACAAACAATGTAGCATTTTATTATTACATAAATCACTGTATTTCGAGAAGCTGAAGAACACGAAATAACAATTAAATAATTAAATAATTAATCCATTGAGACATCTATGGATTTAGATTTGTACATAATTTTTACAAATTGTATATACAATAAATACAGAAGATTTGTGTCAGCAGGAAAGACGATTTTTTGCCATTTTGAGGAACCGTTTCAACAATGATCAGATAAAATTGGAAAACTCTAATAAGAAACTATCGAATTGGAGTCACAAATACCCCCAAATCTAATCAGCAGTATAGCGGATCAAACCCACTGATCAATTGGTGCTAAACATACACGCTACCATTGAGCCATACTGCTATTATATCTTTTAGTAAGGATTATATCTCATGGTACCTGAACTTTGATGGGATTTGGAAGAGCTCGAAACCCGGTGTTGAAGGGCTCGAATTCAAAAACGCCCGAGCAACGCAGAGGAAGTGTGTTTGTCTTTTTAACAATTCCTTTGTTTTCAATATACCTTTTACATACATAAAATAACCAATCGTATTTTGGAAGGGGTCGAAGTCCTTTGAAGGTTTTTTTCACAAATTTCATCGAAGCCCGGAAATTACAATTTATGCCCGGCAACAAATTTTGTAAATAAAAGCTTAAGACGTAATCCGTCTAATATTATTCAATCGCATGAAAATCATAAAATGAATCGTTTCGTAATCATCATTCGTTTAATTGCCGCATTACTGCGCATCTCGCAGTGTCGATTATCGTTAACAGTTTGCATTTCTCACGGCGACAAATCGTCGGGGGAAAAATATTACCATGTCATTAATAAGTACGCAATTAGTATGACTTTTTTACGGGTGTCGGCGAACACTATGCATATTTCAAAAGAGCTTACGACCAATTTTTTCCACCACCATGGTCAAGGTTAAGGTGTATTGTATATAGTATGTATGTATATGTGGGTTCGTAACTCGATTTCGTCCATCGGATAAAGGCATGACCATGAATTTGCTCTGCGTCGTTTACAATAGTTATTTTTACTTTATTTATCCACGGAGTTTGTATTGGAATAATGGCGATGATGATGATGTCTATCGACATAGCACGTTAGTCCGTTAGTGCGAATTTTCCGCACTTTTCTTCCGCATGGCGTCGCTCGTCATCTCGTGTTTCTATGCTAATCGAAATATTATGCATATATCATATTGTCTTATTCCTTATTGTGATGTATGTGTGTATATCGTGAAACGTCATGGAAGTTCACGTGACGACCTTTAAAACAGAACGCATTGTTCTTCGAACGACGACCGTCTTGAATCGTTCCGTGTTATAAAAGTATGTACATACGTCCTACGTGATTATTAAATGTCGTTAAAGGATCTGCTTATGACATTTAAATTGATGATTTATGAATTGATCTGAATATTTAAAACAATAACAGTTTTGTCAAAGTTCTTATGATATTTGAGCTTTTGAAGTTCATCAATACATTAAATCATACGTATATGATATAATATGTACATACATTTGAGCGAAAAACGCAAATTTTGGATTTTCATCGCTGGATCTAGCGGAAAACTTTCATTGCGTCAAGGGAACGTTAAATAATAAAAAACATATTGATTTGAAACAATATCTTATGTCTTCAACCAATCGATTTATCTTCATATAAATTCGGGAAAAGTAGGATTTTTTTAACTTACATACACATATTTATTTTTCAATAAAAGTTTCTATTTTTTTAGTATTTAAAAAAATAAACACTTAATATTCACCTATTGAAGTTTATTTGGGTTGATTATGATAAGTTTTGATTGATTAACGAGAAGTCTTGGGGAAGCGTTTCATAAAATCGTTATTTTTTTCATGTTCTCGTAATTATTTTGAAAATAAAGGTCGTTAAGACCTTCCTTTAGTATGTAAGTTAAATTGAACAAATTTTACAAACTTCATGAAATATTTGAGGCCAAAATGGCCTAGTATAGAGGAAGCGTTTCTTTTAATAAATTCTCATTTTTATAAGCCTTTTATCAACTTACTTTCGATTTTTTCGTCTGACGAAATTTGAGTTCTAATCCACGCTCTTCCGATCGTTTTCAAAATTACATATATACTTAGGTGGCCCAAGCTTTTGAGTAATATATTTAATTACATTTGTTTAAGCCGGGATCATAATTTTGATTGAAATCCTAATCATTGAAATCTTTTTGATTGAAATCCTAATCATGAAATTCCACACATTTTATATATTTATAGTTTATATTGTCGTACATTTGTTATTGAAATAATGTTTAAATTGCCTTTTTATTTAATTTTATATTTTTTTTTTATATTTTAGTACATTAGGTTTTTTATATACATATGTACATACATTTTTTTATATATTGTCTTAATTTTATAAACAAAGCAGAAGAGGCTTATTTTTAAAAAGCTTTTTTTTACTATAATTATTTTATGTTTCCATCATTATTTTGAAAATATGTCTATTGTACATATATAGTTTCAAAATCGTCTATTAATTATAATATTTACGTGACTATTAAGTATATCGCTTTGCTATGCGTCATTCGAGGTGTCCACTCGTCATGATTGCCATTTAACATTGGATTAATTGTTTTTATTCAAAGAACTGCAATTTTTTTATATTATTTGTCTTTTGGCTCATTTCTTTACACGACGTTTTACCTTTATAAAAAATTGCTCGAGTTTCTTGGAAATTTCGTAGATCATTATAAGAGAGGCTAAGTACAGGCATATGTATATTAACTACAATGATCACCTTGGATTTTAATAAAAAATTGTTTTAATTTGCCAAAAGTTTTATATTCCAACGTTTTTTCTTTAAAGTATGGAGATCAAATAATTAAAAAGATATATATTTTGACTCAAATGATAAATTCGAAAATTTTCGGCAACCGATTATGTATTATAATACGATATGTATTCGTTCTGAGAATTATCTGATGTTATTTTATGTACATTAATTTATAAATTATTGCTGAAAAAACTGTTAAAATACAAGGATATTTCACGTGAGAAAGAAAAATCAATCAAATTGATATTAATCTTAAATCGTTACTGATAAAAAAGTGAATTGCAGAAGTAACCTCGGTTCCCTTTAATTCAATCGAGAAAATTATATTTGCATAAAAAATATTCACATACTTTTTATATGAGAATTTTTTTAATTTTATTTTTAATATAGTATACACATGTACATATATACATATATGATTATTCTGAATTCATTTTTATAATATATTATTTGTAGATATTGTATCTTAATTCAATGAACTGTATAAAATGAGCATATAAAAATCCACGATGACCTTTCTGTGTCATAAATTGCATACTTGATTTATATATTATACATATGTACTGCATTTTAATGAGAGGTTTTAATCATTTCCAATGAAAATGTCAAATTTAAATCTATCTCTGAACATCCGGTTATATACAAACTCGAATCGAAATTAATGAGACAAAGTTGAGATTGCAATAATCTTACATCAGGACAACTGCCACTACATCAGACCGGAAAACTTAAGGCGTATTTTCAATTGAATCTTTCGCATTGATTCTATAATTTAATCGACTTTTTTGCAATTCAATAACTTGTTGACACTATATATGTATGAATTTTAATTACAAATACAAATACAATGTTGGGAATTTATGAAGAGATTTGTCGGAAGACAAGACTACGTATGAGACAAAAATTTCATTTAAAGTTCATTGTTTAATAAAAGTTTGTGATTATATTTAATAATATTTTGATTCATTTATATACAGTGATGAACCTAAATAGGATCACCTGACTGGTCGTTTTGTTTGGTAGATAAGTTTCTGAGAAACTTCTATGTACGACTGACTTGTTTGTTGGTTTGCCTGCAGACAAATTTCTACGTTAATGGCCACCTTTATATACGCAATGACACGCAAAAACACACTGACATTTTATAATCCGAATGCAATTTTTTCTCTGTCGTCCATGCGTTCATTTGTGTCACAATAGTGGTACATAATTTGAATTAAATCGAAAGCGTCCGCTAATTGAAACGTTCTATGACGTACATATAATACATACACATACATATTTCCAATTAAGCGATTGTCGAAGCGCACTTCAGACTTTCTCTAAATATCATTGTTTGAGCAATTTCAACCAGAAAATTATATCGGAATTCTCGCAGGTATGCTTCTGTGTATGTAGTATGTCCAGGAAGTGGAGATCGAAAACGGTGACGCAAAAACTGTGCTCGAAACTGTGCCAAGGCGCCCGAAGGCTCTGTTAACTCGACCGGTTAAAAGGACCTCAACCTTCTTGGTTCTTGAACCGGGTGGTTTTCCCGCCAGACAATCTTTCCCAAATAAAGTCATGTACTTCAGGTAGAAATTGGCATTTACGTGCTGGGAGGCCGTTCAATTAAGATAATTTCCCATTGGTGTAATTAGTGCAAGTCGGTGTGATAATTTAGTGACTTGAAGCTTGTAGATTTGCCGGTCTTTATTATATATACATACATATATACACACATATATACTTCTCATTATTGTCCCGTTGAAAAATATATATTATATATATTGTAAGGCTTTATTTCAAAGTCGCCGACACGTAAAGAAGTCTGCTCTTTATATTACATGTACAATGTTATATGCAGGTACAGGGTCAGTCTTTTTCAATTGGTTTGTCCTTCTCTGAGACTGAAAAAAGGGTTTAAATTTAAACTTTTTGTCCTTTGACCAAAGTTGTATGCGGGTGAGCGGATTTATTTATTGATTCAGAACTGTCGCGTTTCGAGGTTTAATCGAGGGATCTATTGCGAAAATAAGTCGCTTTCGTAGATATGTTAATTATTTATTGCTTCTGCACTTATATTATGTATGTATGTACTTCTGTACTTATATTATGTATGTATGTATGTAGGTATTTAAGTCTCATGGTTGAATTGAAATTTAACTGTGAACTGTTCTGACGTTATTTGATTTATGTAAAATTGATTACTGATGATAGATAATTATAATGTATCATTATGTATGTTTGTACGTATTTATACGTGTGTTTGCTCCTTATCTAGGGCATGTATTGAATATACTTATGTACATACATGTACATACAGTCGCGGTTTCGGAAACCGGAACACCATAGAAAAATGTGATTTTGCGTGAAATTTCAGTGATCTTAAATAAAATAAACACCCAAAGTCATTAAAATGGTAGATTATATCATAGTGCTTTATTTTAACGACAATCGTTAAGAAAAGGAACAACAAAAAAAAAGGTAGGGAGAATTTTAGTCCGAGCCGGTTTTTATGACGTTTTTATTAAACGCATTATCCACAGTTGAATGAAATTTTGAATGAAAAATCACAGTTGAGCGTAAAATTTTAATTTTATTAGTCACATGGTATTATTTACAAATTATAAAAATTTAATTAATATTTTGTTGCGGCTCCTTTTGCTTTTATGACAGCTTTTAAACGGCTAGGCATAGAATCTATTAAGTTTCTTAAAATGTCGATGGGGAAGTCTTCATACCATACTTTTTCAATGGTCTCTTTTAATGATTGATGGCTAGACAGATTTTTTTTACTAATCCTATATTTAATAGCCATCCATAAATTTTCAATTGGGCTTAAATCGGGACTATTCCCAGGCCATGTTAATGTATTTACACCCAATTCCTGCAAATAAACCCGAACCTAAAAAAAAGTATCAAAAATATTTCAGTTTTTTGATCGAAATATTATTAATTACATCCAATACCATTAAATAAAATTAACACTCACTAATTTAGCTCGATGATTAGGGGCAGAGTCATTTTGGAATATGACATCATCAGAATTTGAATGATGGTTTTCCATTGATGGGATAAAACTTTCTTCTAGAATTTTTTTATAAGCTATTCCGTTAATGGAACCTTGCAGAAACTGTATTCGACCAATTCCATAATAAGAAAAACATCCCCAAACCATGTAACTTGGGGGATGCTTCACTCTCTTCAGGGTACATTTTTGGTCGAATCTTTCTCCAACTTTTCTTCGAACATACGGAAAACCATCGGAGCTGAAGAGGTTGAATTTCGACTCATCAGAAAATATCACTTGTCGCCAATCCGATGTTGTCCAATTTTCGTGATACTTCGACCACTCTAATTGGTTTTTCATCATTTTCTTCGTAAGTAATGGTTTTTTTGCAAGTTTCCGAGCGTACAGTCCAGCTTCTCTGAGTCGTCTTTTAAGGTTACATCACTAATTTCAATTAAAAATTGATCCGAGATCTCTTTTCTTATCTCTACAGCAGTTTTGAACCGTTTCCGTTAAGTTATTTGTGTTATCAGGCGATCTTGTCTCTCGAATGTGCATATTTTCGGTCCTGTCCCTTTCTTACGAGCATAAGTTCCAGAATCTTTTTTCTTTTTCATTATTCTTGACACAGTAGATACAGAACGTCACATCTGTTGAGAAATTGATCGCAATGAATGTCCAGAGTCTGCTAAAGCCGCGATTTTTATATTCTCCTCCAATGATAGTTGAGTATATTTTTGCATGGTATTTTTATTTTCGACGATTTCGATCCGTAAACCTCGACATCTCACACTAAACTGAACTCAAATCGTAAAAAACTATCATATTTAAAAGACCCGATCGTTAAAAACCACACACCTAAAGGGACAATATTTTTAGTGCCCAAAAATTGTAAAATCACAAGTGTTCCGGTTTCCGAAACCGCGACGGTATGTGCTTATTATATTATGTTTTAAGACGAAAAATCCGTTTAACGTTAAGGGAAAATTATTTTTATAACGTAGTAAAAAATAATTATGTGGCATCGAATAGCGGAATCGGCCATTTGCTTATGTTAAAACATAATAACGTAATTTTTGCATTGAATATTTTTCTGGAACAAAATTGGCAATTAATACGTATCATATGTATGTACATATGTATTTTATACAGATGTACCTATGCGAATATTAGTTAAAAAAAATATTTGTACTTTCATTAGCTTTTGTTATGGCTTTAAATATTGTAAAAATAAAGCATATTAAAGTATGAAAGTCATTAAGTACTTGGTTTTAGAAAAATCATTTTGTATTATGTATAATTTTGTGCCTTCAATATTATATTTAAATATAATTGATACTCTTATTGATATTATGTAATATAAAATATGTAGATAATTACAATAGTTGTCTATTATAGAAAGGTATTTAAATTTATTCAAAATAATAACAATGCATAGGCACATTTCCATATCGATTTATTCTAATAATCATAACTTCATGAATGGCAATAAGCGATTTATACCAAGATGTCACATATATTATATTATTATCCATATTTACAAGCAATAAATCATTATGATTTATATGCATTACCTATCATAATGAAAGTTTAAGAAGTCAAACTAAAGTTTGAATTCAAGGCTACACGAGTACAAGTTATACGAGTTTGTTATGAAATTTTATACGATTTTTGAATATCTGATAAAGTAATTTTAAACGGTGTTTATGTATGTAAATCAGGAAAACTAATAAAAGTAAATAAAACTAAAAATAGCGTTGATTGGTTTTGAATTAATCGATGTCGTTTATACGAATGCTTAATATCACCGGTAATTATTATTCAAAATCAATTATTGAATAAACGTGGGATTCCGTGCGTCATAATTTTATATTATATTACACAATCATGTAACGGACATTTATAATGAAGAGTTTTAATATTTTTTCACAGTGTGAACACTGAACGTAAAACGAGGAAATAATATAATTTTCGCTATAAGTCCGTCAAATTGTCAAATACACACAACGAGCGTATAATGACCGTTTTCCTGTTGATAAATAGAAAATAACCTGGCGGTCTTACGAGCGTGACATTGAAAAATGGCACATATCGGAAGCTGCGCGTCTTTTTGCGCTGCATTCATTCGTATCGTTTAACCAAATCGGTTAATATGCAACGCGTAACTGGTAACCGACTAACTATTATAGTACCGATTGAAACAATGGACGGAAAACCGACAATGAAAAAGGAACAAAAGTGAGACGATTCACTTCTCAAGGCTTCTCAAGTACACGGCACGTTGAAAATTTCGACTTCTCACGGTTATATGTGTAATGTCAAACGTAGAAGTTCAAGGTCAAACCCTCAAAAAACTAAAAAGTAAATAAATAAACAAAAAAAATTGCAAAAGACGTTCAACCAGTTTAGTGTGTACACAACCACTCCAAATTGTAAGCGATTTTTCGTTGATTTTTTTTCGATGGGAAAATACACAATTTTTTTAAGACTCTGGAGTTTGATGACTCTTTGGGATATTACGTCGTCGCTGCAGTATAAAAATGTCCTTGGTTCAGTTCTGAAAATCGATAAATTTCGGTCGTGATTGACAACTTCCGATAGTTGCGTTATTGGAAATGAAACCACACGTTTTTGTCACCGAATTTGACCATCACGCTATAGAAACTTCCAATATATGTAGTTCATAATACGCTTGTACATTTATACAAACATTAGAAGTTTGCATGATTGTTATATTTATTTGGTTCGCTGTATTATTATTTGATAGGTGTGTGATGATTGCAGTGATACATACATAAATAAATGGTACATATGTATATGTTCATACGACGGTTGGCGCAATTTTGAATACAATCGTATTTTATTTTTTCGATAGGAAAGCTCTGTGATTTAATGACAGTTTTATTCATTTAATTTTTTATGTGTTATTTGAGGATTGATATACTGACAATAGGGGCATGTTGATTATTTAATAATATAGGTGGGAGCGTTTTCGGAATGGATTATGCATACAATTTCAGATCGTCAAACCTCTCAAGGTCAGTTTCGTTGGTAAACTATGTACCTGTGATGCATATTTCTGCAAATATGTAGATTTTAAGGAAAATAAACACTAATATTATACATTAGAAATGTGCGTTGTAGTTTTGCTCAATATCTGTTTCGGTTGATATAATACTAAAATTGAATTCATCATAAATATGTGAGTTCAAATATCAAAATATCAAATATTGTTTGTGATGTTACGGTATTGGAGTTAGTAAATATAATTGTAGTTGTTGATAGTTTTCTTTTAATTTGTTTGTATGTATTTTATTAGACAATGGAGAACAATGAAAAATTTGGAAAATGAGATAATATTGAATGCATATATCCAAATTAATTGATAAATCACACTTGGTAACAATCAAAATAAATAGTTATCAGAAATATGAGCAAGAACTACAAATGTCAAAAAAGTATGCATATGTTTCAGCATACATATTTATATTAAAAATATGACTTATATTTGAATTTATGTTTACATATAGGAGGTAGAAAATTTGTTTGTCAACCATAATTTAATTATAATATTATAAATATAATTCTAAGTCGTTACAAATTTAAAATCCTTAAAACTTTATTGAATGCATGACATTTGGATGGGTTGGTGCAAACGATCGAAAAGCGCCAGACAGATTGAACCACAGATAACTAGATGGCTGCTTTAAACGCAATTCTCGACTTCACGAATGAAAAATTGCACATCAGATGACGAGTAACCTTTCGATGTGCACATATGCAATTATTAAAATGGTAATTATTAAAATTGAGTTGGATCTTTCTGGCGAGTTTTTAATAATTTAATAAGGAAAAATTCGGAACTAAAGTATCAGAAGCTCAGACCGTATACAGGGTAGGTATGTCGGAACTTCGGGTAGATTTCGCTCAGTGTAAGTGCGAGCAGTGCGCACGCATAAGGTACACGTGTCATTAATCTGTGGTTCAGTCTGTCTGGCGCTTCTCGATCGTTTGCACCGCATCGCATTTGGATACTATTCCTATACTAAAGTAAAGCCAGGCATTTTTTATTTCAGCTAGTGAAATTAATTTATTTATTTAAGAATTGGGAAATGCAGCATAGCCGATGGGCTCAAGGCATTTGTTAATACATAAAGTTATACATAATTTATTGTGTGGTCAGTTATCTCCTTAAATGATTAGTATTATCTATTAAAATCACAAAATATGTTTGTTGTTATTTTAAAGAATTAAATCATTATAAAAAATTCGACATACATGATTCGATTTGCTCAAAATTTAAGGCCATTTCATTTAGACGCAATTTGAAAAATCATAATATTTGCACGTTTAGTTAGCGGTGCGAAACTGCTTTTATTATAATGAAACTAGTGATAAAGCAAATAAATAGCTATCTGTGCTTTACAGTGAAGTAATTCTTATAAATAAGTATATACAAAGTGTGTTGAATTTTAAAATATCACTTATCATACATACATACATACTTATTCAGTGAGAAAATTTTTAAACATTACGACAAATACATTTAAAACATTACTCAATCCAATTTACACGAACGCTTCCAATTTTGAAACGTACAGAGTACTTTATAAAAACGAGATTTCAAAAATTGCACAAACAACCACTATTGTCGAGGATTCGACGGTTATGCAACACCTGTCTGTCTGTCTGCCCACAATGCATATTATACGGCAAATACGTAAGCTTAGCATATTTCAGAACAAACTTGACACAGAAAATGCGACACGCACCTACCGATCCGTTGTACAATAATTTCGATAATTTCTGCATATATGTACGTATGTATGTAGGTACATATATTCGTATTTCAATTTGCATACACTACATGCAAGCTTGACCTCTCTGGCAATCGTTACCCTCTTGCAATTGGACATTTTTCGCTCACTTTTGTTTGGCGAAAATTTTAGTGGGCACTCGTCGCGGCGTGAAAATTCAATTAAACTGACTCGCATTTTTCCCCTTCTGCTTGTCGAGATAATTATCAACTTTGCGGTGAGGTGTCAAAAGAATCGAACGCGATAATTTCAATGGGATCTTATTGATTGTATGTATGTATTTTTTGCGTCGTAGAATGCCTCTTAGTATTGAAAATGGATACTGTTTCGATATGCACTAAT
The DNA here is from genome assembly GCF_051622035.1 of Arctopsyche grandis. Taxonomy (NCBI): domain Eukaryota; kingdom Metazoa; phylum Arthropoda; class Insecta; order Trichoptera; family Hydropsychidae; genus Arctopsyche; species Arctopsyche grandis. The sequence goes on from NC_135367.1 coordinate 9,255,930, forward strand.
GTATATGTAATTATTATTACCCTCTTTGTGCCTCATTAAGAATATATTATACACATATGTATAAAATGAATGTCACTTTGGGTCAAGCAATGAAAAAATCAGTCAAAATCTCGAGTTTGAATTTTCGCATGATCACTTAACTACATATATTTTTACTACGTACATACATAAATAAAGTAAAAACTATAGAGATTTCTTTGAGACAAATCGACCAAAAAGTCTCTTGTCTGTCACAGCAGTTTTCAGAGGGCGATAATATCGGTTAATATCCGATTGAACTTTTTTTTTAATAGTATTCTCTGAGTACATACATGGAACTTCCACTTTGTATATTAAGACATTTTTTGTTCAATTAAAGGTGCTCATGAACGAAATTGAATGATTCATCTCTCGATATTTCTTTGGTAGCGTTTTTATTTACAATAAATGTCAAAGTTAGATGTTCTACAAGAAAATGTGTGCTAAAAAATCATTATGTAAATGCTCTTTAATTATTATAATTTTTATTAAGCATTTAAAATATTCACGTATGTTTAAAACCTTCTGCTATCGTATTGTATCAATAGGTTTATACAAAGTTGGATTTGAATTGATTTTGGTTTTAGCAACTGTATTAAAATACATCAATCTATTGGTAAGACAATTTTTTGTGTTCTGTTCGTACACTTCGCGCAAAGCGAAGCTTATGGTTAGCATCACATGCAAATAACGATATATTTTAAAAGACAAGGAAAGCAATTTAAAATAACAGTTTTCGTATTAATTTCTATAACGCCTTTCCTCTTCAGCAATATACAGAAAAAGATATTGACGATTTCGTCAATAAATAACATTATGGGGGATATCATTGAAAATTTGGATTACAAATGAACAAAGTGATTAGTTTTGAATCCAAATAAAACAAGCATCGAACAGGATATAAAAAGCGTAAATATTTATCCAAAAATCTGCAGGTAAAATTCATAGCTAATGTCAATATTTTTGACAAGCATTCCAATATTTGTGTGACGTAAATTATCTCTCAATACACACACACACACACACACATATTGTAGTTTGGGTATCTTTTTTTTATTATTATTACCATTTATGTAAATCAAATCGTGCAAGTGTTTCTCTAACACTCGAATGTTTTGAAACGTATGCAAAATAATTTTTCTTTGTATTTAAAAATATTCTTTTTTTATTGCTTTCAGGTGAGCGAAAACATGACAGTACAGAATGCACTTACCGGGTGATTACGAGAAAATCAAACACTTTCCTATCCTCAAGGTGTATTACATACGTATACGTGCAATATATGCTCGAGGTATGAATTTGTATCACGTAAATATTTATAACAGTCATTCAATAATTACACACACCACATATGTATGTAGATACGATCTTTGAGTGGTAAATGGATATATTCTATCGAAATGTTTACGGAAACTGCGACTTCCATACCGGTAAGATTTGCGTTGTTTCAAATGAAGCCTGTAAAAAGTGAACCAATAATCAAAACACACATACATATGAAGATATTATAATTCATATACATTGTATTTATAATACCAGAGGTCAACGGTAACACGTATTTGGATCTATAGTTGACCTTCCTCGTGACTATATGTATGTATATCATAATTGATCATGATACTCATCATCATAGCACGCCGAGCGCATGTTGTGTTTGCAATTTTTAATTGTAATAATGTCATTTTTTCATTTTAACGGTTTCTTATCGGCGGCTAAACTGATTGATAAGGTTATCGGTTTACATGACGTTTAAATGGAAACGGAAAACTAGGCTTTGAAGGTGGAAAACTTCAGTCATTCCGAGCATACGTATGTATGTATATTAATTAGTGTGTCAGAAAAAAAGTCAAGATTGTTTACTTTTTAAATGTTGAATGATCACAATAATTACGATACGGTGGAACCTTAGCTTTTGTATTCAAAGATATAAAAGTCTAAAGTTCATTCTAGTTTCCATATATGTACATATGTACATACATACGTGTATTTTGTATTAAATTAGTGTGTTATCCGTTGATATTTCAACTTTTTTTTGGATATTGATTCAAAAGTTCGACGTTTTGACAAAAAATAAATTGTTCAATTCGAGTTTTTATAATTGGAAAATCTGATTGTATACGAATGATCTTAGATCAAAATATACTAATCAAATTTTCTTTGAATAAATATTCGTTGTATCAAGTTCGACTATCCTTTATTGTGACTTTCTGATTTGGCATATCAAATGTAAACTTGTTTTATGTTTTTCATTGACTTTTCTAACTTCAAGTCATTCCATAGACATAAATAGTAATGGTATTAAACAAATACGTAGTAATTATGTACGTGGTAATAAATAAAATACCAACTTAAAGCGCAGACACAGTGAATTGTACGGCACGCCATGTCTAGGTAGAATCCAGCTGGCTTAACCTCATGTCATTGTTAATTCGTACGATCTTATTATTTCGACAAATTTATTAACATTTCTTCCAATATGGGAATCACCTTTATCGATCACTGTCAAAACTATGTCAATACAAGGATAAAATATCACCTAAAAGACACTAGGTGGTGAATTTTGTGCTGGATAGCCATAGTATAAATCAGGCGTGCTAGTGTATTTTTCCTACTTTGTGTGTCTGCGCCCTTATTTGACTTAAAGTGCTTCTAATTTGAAATCGAATATCTGTCAGTATAATTGTATATGAAATTTCATATGAATACATATTGTATATGAAAATATCAATGGTTTTCTTTTGACGAAGTTTTTTCGGTTCAATTTTCCAGCGTGTAAAGTCAAATAGAAAAATTATTTTTAATTTAACATCGATACTTGGTCTAACACATTAAATGTCCATATACATGTCTACATAATTATGGATGTGTTTGTGTGTGCGCGTGATTAGTATAGACTGGAGGCTCCACCTCCGCTCGGTCAGCTGCAGCCGGAAAAACCTGCCAGTAGAGCCGCGACGCCGAGAAAAGTCAACGGTTTTCCACGCGCTCCACACTCAATAACGTAACAAACATCACCCATTGAATAACAACATAAATATCATGAAAATATCACCATAAAATGTGTGAAGTTTCGTTCGATTTATAACAACGTGTCAGTGCCACTTAAAATAACCGTATAAAAATTCTATTAAGGTATACATTTTATCAATGATGTTGAATTTTCTTTTTCGTTGGAAATTTACTCTATCCATGTGTGAAATATCTTTTTATCTTTAATACTTCGATTGATTTTTTTTTTGGCGATTTTACAAAACCGAATGAATTTGTTAATCTGTGTCGTTTGACAGATTAATTTGTACGTTCTGAAAATGTACATATATAAAGTGAAAAATTCATAACGAATCGATTAATTTTAGTCCGCGTGCATTACTCAATCGCTCGCAATCGTACATACGAAGCTACTGATATCAATGTCATTATGCTATTTTCGACGTTTCGCCTAAAATTTTGATGCTTTTTTAATCCAACGCGAATAATAATAAACAATAATAAACATAATAATAATAAACAATTTATGTTGATAAAAAAACCAAAACATGACCGGTCGCGCTATGGCGGCAATTATTATCCACTTTCCGAAGAATATTATAAATAATTCAAAAATCGTCGTTCACGGATGAAATTCGCACGAAATTTATCTTAGTTATATAATCATTTGGAAGATTTGCTGATTGTATCATACAAACGAGTCGAATTTTTAACGATGATTACTTCAAATATATCACAAATACTTGTATATTTATGAGCCATCGAACATATATTGACAGTAAAAATATTTACATACAAACAAACACATTGTTAACGATCGTGATAAGAAAATACAGTTTTTTTAGTTATTGAAACGATGAAATATAAAATAATTCGTTCGTTTTGTGTATGTGTTCGAAAATTACTACTTGATGGGTGCGTTAATTTTCCAAATGTGATTTCCCAACGCTTGTTAATTGATCTATGATTATTAGTTTTGATTTAAGCTTACATACATGACATTGACTAAGTGCACTTACGAGTATTTGTTTACGTTTCGATGCTCGTATCGTGATTTAATGAAGTACGAACTATGATATGTTTGAGCATAAGCTCATTTTACTATCTTGATAATTAATTCGATATTATCGTTTATTCAATGATTTCAGTGCGCACAAAATGCATACAAAAACAGGCAAACTTTTCATTTAATTCGTATGTATGTACGTAGTTTAATTTACCTAAAAAATGGTTCTTTTTTACGTAAAGACCACTCAATTATATAACAATTGACTTTTTTATACAAACCATTGCTATTTTTATATTTCCATATATAGTCATCGTGCTATTTTTTATGTACATATGACTACGTATTATATAAACTAAGTATATACGATCTGACAGCTTAAGATGTCTAGTTTCTCTATTTTGTTTCTTAAATTTATTTATTGCAATACAAATAAGCCTGAACCCATATCAACAATATTTGCTTTTTAATAAAATAGTATTAAAATTAAATTAATAAGATCAACACTATATATAGAATATATCACTATCAACACTATGTACATGTACATATATCTAGAAGCGATTCACAAAAAAAGATAAATTTGATAACAGTTCCAATCATTGTCTGATTTATCAATATAAAATGAAGTTTATTAACATAATGCGCACTATAATCCAATGATGTTAATCTCTATATAGTACTCTTCTGTAGCGTATAATGCACATTGGAATATAATTGACAGGACATTGCGTAATTTGACAATGAGATACAGATTTTTCAATGATTTTTTTACGATCACCAATTAGACACTTAAATTTTGTTCCAAAACTTAAGAACGAATTTTCAATACGTTGAAGATCCGGCTAATTTAGGGTTGCCATTATTGTTGAGATGCCGACCGGTGATTGGGAATTGAATGATAATTGGTAATATTTATATCATGAGATCTTAAGCAACTTTTGATTATTTAAAGTTTACTGAAATATATTTCTACTGATTTGGCGGTCACTTAAAAATTCTAAATCCATATATTTTCATTATTTTATTGTTTGCTGTCAAATTAAAGAGGGAACGATATTTTGGCATTTATTTTTCACTTCACAATTTCGGGAATCTTCCTTTTTTTTTGCCTTTTTCACACCCCTAGATTTGAAGCCCGGGACTGTTGCACCTATCGCACGGCTCTAAATGTATACAATTAAGTAATTAGATAGAATAATGGGACAACTGACTCGTGTACCGGGACGCGGGGACAAAGATCTATTATACATATATAAACTGGGACCTTGGATAATTATTATTTACCTTGGATAATTATTACTATTAGATGGACATTTACATAGTGATTTATTGACAGATGAGTCTCTCGTATAATATTTGGCTAAAGCTAAATAAGTATTTGATTTCGGGATCAGTTTTTTCACCGATATATGTATGTTCATGAATACAATCGTAAAGGATCATATGGTTGATTGTATTGTGTTGTATATATGTACGTACATCATACAAATCTCTACGTGTCTGTCCACCTTTACGCACGTTGCACTCTGATGTTTATTTATTCCGTTTGTGTGAATCTTTAGAAGCAGTCGTTGTTTGAAACTAACAAGAGACACACTCAGTGATATTACGAATGATTTGTGAAGTTATTTCGCGTAGTTCGACCGGAAATTGTGTCGTTTGGCGCGAGGACCTCAACTGGTGCATCTGGTGTTGCAAGTGAGGTTGCCTTGTGGCCTTAGTGAGCACGTCGAGTGCATTGTTGGCAGTAGGCACGTGCACCGACGTAATCGGCCATAAATCAAAAGCTGGATCTGACGTCTGTTGTCTTAGAGGAGACGACCGATGTTGTTGTCACCGCTGAAACTGGTAAGATCTCAATTTTAAAATTTGTTTCAACAATCATCTACATATGTACACACATGTGTGACTCACGGGAAATGCGTCACGCGGTCTTTCAAAATCACCAAAGTTGGTGCAAGTCGACCAAAGGTCGATTCGGTTGCATGAAAAGACGAGCCGAGCCGGTTGACGATTTTTCCCATTGCTCTTTTGTATCTTTTATATAATGAGAACGTTTATTATAGAAAGAATCTGACGATCGTTTAAAGTCGTGAGTGGTTTCAAACGCATATGCATTAATTAATTAGAAGCACAAAATAAGTAATTACCGCGAGCCTTGAATTACATAAGTAATTGGCGATAATCATAGTAATTGACAAAAAATAACTGCGAAGTTATGTGCCGATAGTGTTTATTAGCGAGCTTACGCTAAACGTTTGTAACGCATTGTATAATATTGTTGTTAAAAATTTAAATAAAAAATAAACAATTCGATATGTAAGTACTGAATAATAATAAAAAGTTTGGTTTGTGTATATGTTTTAACACTTGCCACTCACTCTGTGATGGATAGCGAGTGATCAGGACTTATATTTTATTTTATTTCTCCAAACATACTGAATGCGGGGTGGGGTCTTCATATTTTATGTATTCCTCATTAAAACCTCTATGATTCGAAGATTTTTAATTGGACGCTTGGCGTCCAGCACAGGACTAGTGGGTTTTTTTTTAGCACAGTGAGGCAAATGCTAAATATACATAGTTCCATTTTTAAAGGCCTACCTCAACTCTGAGAAAATTATGCGCACGCTAGAATTTTGTACTTAATTTTGATAATTTTTTAGATTTTACTATTTAATTTAACTGGACGATTGGGTTCCAGCACAGTGGCTAGCCGATTTTTTTAGTGAAGTGAGGTACATAAGTGTTCGTATCAACGATGTATAATATATACCATCTTCTCAAAACAATGTGGGTAATTTCGAGAAGATTAAAAATACTAAAAACTTCAACAAAGATGATAATGGATGATAGTAAAGCTAATAGGAACCTATATTTAGCTACGTACAATGTAAGAACGATGTCGAGTGAAGGAAGTGTGCTTGCATTAGAGAATGAATTAGAATTCCTGTTCAAGTATATGTAACTAATCGCTATCAAGTAAATAATGTAAGCATGTATGTATTTAGTTAAAAAATCTATATGAGTCTCATAACTAGACAATGGATAGTCAGAAGAACAATCCCAAATAGCAATACACGTTCCAACATTGCTGAAAACTGATAGCAACGTGGACCAAACTGGGCAACTGATTTATATTCTTTACAAAATTAAAATCATTTTTTAAACAATAAGAGTATGATATATTGATTATAATTATTAGTACTTAATCACTGGATATCTAATATTAACGTTGAATATTTTCTATGAACCGCGAGGAACAAAATTCTCGCTATAAAAATAAAAATAGTGTACTTGCCAAGGAGACATTTAGGTAGAAAAATATAAAAGTGAGAGAAAAAAAAAGTTGTTTCTTATATTTCCGGGAGCTTTTGGATATGATTTATATATAAAATAGAATGTGATACCAATACGGCACATTATCAACTTACTTCACCCCAAAAGGATCTATTCTGGTTAAAATCCGATCCTCATTCATAACTATGTAGATATTTGTAATTTGGTGAATTAATTACATACATACATACATACGTACATATACATATAATTTATAGAATTTATTCTTCAATTTATAACGCTTTTATATAATCGAGTTTATAATAAATTTAAATATTTTTGCAAGTAACTTAGTTAATAGCCGTTGATCACAAAAAGAAGCCAAATTTTCCAATGAAAATTAACATGTTTAATGTTTTTATTGACATTGTGGATTTTGAAGGTCTTTCTTTCGATTCCAAAGTTCGAGATGCTATCAATACGTACATACAATGTACAAGCGTTTCGTGAAATATAATACATATTTTCATTTGCTATTTTTAGTATATACAATGTTTAGTAGTTGTTGAAAGATAAATAAAGAAAATTTATTAAACGCGACAAGGTTTTCCATCACAATAGATAAGCGCGTTATTATAGTAAAAATGTATTTCATTGCTGCCTAGACGCCACTATGACCGTAAACACATTCCGTTTAATTGCATTTATTTTTGCATATAATACTCTGGTAATATATAATATTTTCAGACTATAATTGCTGTCAAGTTCAGTCGAAATCGATTAAAAATATTCATATTATTTAATATATTTTATGGCTAAACTTAGCTTTTTTAGCCACATATTTTTATACCTCATCAACTTATGTATATAATTTTCATATATAAAATGCGACATTGTCATCTTAAGACCATAAAAATGCTAACGATAAAAAATGAAGACAATGTGAGGTATTAAAATGTAAAAACACATACATACATAAATTATACGTATTTAATTCAGTCGGCAATACATACATATGTGGGAAGACAACACTAGGCGAAGTACATATAATAGTGAAAATCATCAATTATGCTCATTGGATCAATTAAGATGAGAAAAACATCAAATCTGCATAAATAATTCTAAATACCTGTATCAAAAAAACATTATTCAGTTATAAATCGTCTGAGAATATTTAAAAATTGCAGGTATTGCGTTTAACGGCAAAAAAACGGCGCCGCATTAATACAAGATTCGTTTTATAACAAGAGTCATTTATCGTAGATTTTATATGCCGAAGATTATTTTACGACTGCAAAAACCTGTGTTCACATTACAAAAATGCGATATAATTAAGCCCGAAACGAAATCAGAAATAGACGTCTCCTTGATCAAATAATCTTCAACGGGCGTACTTTCAACCTTGTCACATCCTAACGTCAACTGTTTCAGTTATCAAATTACTCGCGTGTATCAAATTTGAATTGTGTCAACTACGACTACTTGCTGTTTGTTTTCTTTTTCGTCAATTTTGTATAGTTTGTAAATTTGAGATATTTTGACAGTCGTTCTGCAAACTACATATGTACATATATATGGATGTTTGTAGTCGGGCTAAACTAAACAGTGTCGCGCTGTACAAAGATAAGCAGAAAAATCTGTTTCGAGGACGTTCAGTTTTCAGATAATTAATTCAAATTAAGTTTTTGCAAGCCTGTCAATAATGCGGTACAAAAATATACATATTTTCCTGCGTTCGTTCAGCAAAAATTAGCGTACTAACGATACAATACGCTGAAGTATCTAATTCCACTCACTAGTTCGTATGCCGGAACTGCAATGGACAATGTAAAAAGTATGTAGATGCGTTTTTTTGCGAATCAATCATGTGAGTAATGTTTGGAAATTAATTAATATACTCTATTTTTTATCGCTGCTTTTTAAGCGGTGTTTACAAATTCGGTGTGTGATTAATATTGATTATGTAAATCAAATTTGCGAGTTTCAATCTTATTTGTGATATATTATAATACTTTGCTAGATGTTATCTTATGTACGTCAAATGTAATCCTAATTACCGAGAATATAGAATTGTTTTTAATGTATTTTTTTCTTCTTAAAGGACGTCAAAATTCACGGTGTAAATATGTATGCTGTGTTTTTATTTATTATATTTAAGCCATTGTTTAAAATTGACTAAAATGATACTAATCAGACGAATACGAGAGCTTTTGCATAGTGTAAATGATTCGAATCATTTCATACACAAAACGTCATTCCTTCCTTACTTATTTAAATGATATTCTTGGCCGTGAAAATATCGTTACATAAACCTTACAATCCTTTCTAAAATTGTTGATTTATCGAAAACACTTTCAATTTGCATAATATATAATAACACGATTTTGCCGTAAAGTTGTCAAGATATACACTCGATTAGAGAAACATTAAAAATAACAAATTGTGAGTTAATTAGAACGTTCCGCAGAAAAAAATATGCTATTTTTCAAACCCGACTTTTCAACGTCGTCTTTTTTTGTTGGCAAAACCAATATAAAACAAACATTCAAACTAATAACATTCCTTCATTGAATAATGACTGCAAAAAGTATATATGGGTGTATTTTTTTAAACATCATTCAATACAAATAAACTTTCCACTTCGTCTGTTTACAAAAATCGATTCTATTGAGTTCGATCTTCATAAATGGAGAATTATTGATGGTATTCTGAGAATATTTCCATAATAATGCTGTATTTAATGACTCGGATAAGTCGTAACGATCCGTACGCAGTTACATACACACCTTTGCAAGGTTGATGACACTTGTAATGATAATTGCCTATAAGACAATCTTCCCGAAAATTAATCATCTCGCTTAGGGCACTGTCTGCTGCTAACCAGATAGAAGCTGTTCGTCATCTCGACGATGTTTGTTCAATTTTGCAAACAAAAACTGAATTCGTAAACGAAATATTTGCACACGTCTCGGCGAAATCATGAAAAGCCACTTAGTTCATTCGTACATACATACATACAATGTATGTAATTAAATGATGATGATTTTTTTGAGTGTTCTCATCTTCTTTTTTACATCACGGGTGTGCACGTTTATTGTTTGACCTAGTTTTGAAATTCTCTTTTCAATGAAATGTATACATATATACGAATACATGTGTACGTTTTCGGACTGACAATATTGAGCATTGACGTATTGCATATTTATAATGTGATCAGAGAATGTTCATCGTCGATGATTTAATATTTTAACCTAAAGAATAATAGACTTGCTGATTGTTTTTAATGATGAATAATCGATATCATGCTACCGCAAATTATTCGCATAAATTATTTATTACATACGGTTTTACAAAAATAAAATAAAAATATATGCATATATATTGTTTCACTTCATATTTAACAGTCACTGTGTTTAATTAATATTGTCACGCTTTGTTATTATTTTATTGTACATATTTGATTTGTTAAAGTTTGCAATTGACTTGTTCCTTTAGATTCATAATTCGTAGAAGCAATAATATAAATCTATAAATTTTCCCATGCACTTTGACTGGTTGGCAGCAAATTTTGTATCTGTTATTTACATAAATCTATTGTGAATTATGTACTTACCATTAAAAGTCGAAAAGCCAATAGCGTCAGAATTATCTTACGTTGAATCGCTTATGACGTAATTTGGATAAGTTCTTTCCACGATTTTTGGCATGACATCGTACATACATAATTATCTGTACAAAAATAGTTCCAATTTGATCGACAAAACTTTTGACAGCTTTTCTAAATATAATATAATGTATATATGTATGTATGTATGTATATTATAATGATAGGTGTCGACCAAGTAGATAATAATACGATTTTAAATCTGAAAATAGACAAGTTAATATGTACATATGAGAATACGTACAGGAGTGGAAATTCTTCATAATTTATTCTTAGAAATGTATACAATACTTATAATAAAATATTTGTTGAAAAATTGCACCTTTTTAGTGTCAACCAGTTTCTTATACTTTACTTTATACAAAATATTGTAAACATAAAGTATGAATTGAGATACAAAACACATACCAGCAGCATATATCAGTAGTTAGCATGTAATGATTTCATCCGAATGGTCATGGGTTCAATCTCTGCCCGGTGCTGCTGGCCATACCTCGGATATGTGACTTCAGGTCGATTGTTTCCTATCAGAGTTTATCAATTTATCTGATTTCATTGAAATGGTTCCAACAAATTGGCAACCTTGTCCTTTTTCTCGCAAATTTCGAGTTTTCAGCATCACGAATTCGCTGATTTATAAAATGCTGCAAAATGGTTTTTCTAATTTACCCATAAAATGCTCTACAAATTATTCTATGTATTTTTTATCGATGTTTGGTCAGTAAGGCACATATATGTATATATGTATATACCCATGCGCGGACCTTTGACCGAATAGACTCTTGGCCGAGGTACGTTTGGCTGAACGGGCATTTGGCCGATTGTGTATCGAAAATACTCAAAACTCATTGAAAACAGATATATTATTCGAAAATCGCCTCAACCTCATTAAAATTTGATATTTTTGATAAATTTTAACGTTTAAAAACTTAATTTGGCTAAATCTCCGTCGGCCTAAAGTCCGTTCGGACAAAATGTTGTTCGCCCTAGTGTCCAAACTCCCAATGGTCCGGCAATCCCAATATACATATGTACATATATATAAGAACCATCTGTAAATACAAAACATCCCCGTGATGCCCGAATGGAAGAGAGAAGATTCCACTCATACATCACATCCTATTATAAAAATAATAATGAGCGCAAGCTACCAGAAAATTTGGCTAAAATAATATCTAATAACCTACGCTCGCTGAAGTGGAACACATTGGGAACAACATCACATTGGGAACCTCTGATATGATATAAAGCAGATAGAAAACAACTTAAAATTTTGATACCGTATTCACACTGACGTGTTTATTGTCTTTATAAATGACTTTCACTTTTTAGTAATATTATTCACACGTGACGTGCCATCAAATATCCTTTTCAGTCCACAACAGCAGTATATGTACATGTGTAGGTACGGCAGTTCAATAACAACATTTGTTGCATCTTAAAAAAAATGTTGAAAAACAATTTGACGATGGAATGGGATGGATCCCAATGCCATTAAAATTATTAAGTTCCCAGAAATTCACTGTGGTCGTCTTTTATATGAAGGATGTGTGCGGCTGTTGCAGCCTGAGGCGTTTCAAGTCACGATACAGTTTATAAAATACCCATATGTAATGATACGACTATTAAATTTACAATAGCACGTGATTTGGAAGGCGTAATTGTCTCGATTTTGATTTCTACGTAGAACTACGCCTATTCATTAACAGAATCGCTACATAAAAGTACATCGTCTGAGATAATATCTCGCAATGAGATAATACTCAATTATAATTATACATATGCCTGATAGAAATCGTCATTTGATTGTTGTACCTCCTGCTCGCACAGTTCTATATCGAATGGCTCCTGTTCCAAGATCTATACGACTTCTCAATGAAATCGTTTCTGCTGAGCCTGAATGCGATATTTTCTAACGCAGTGAGCGTAGGTTATCGGAGATTATTTTAGCTTATTTCTTTGGTAGTATGAGTGGAATGTGATGTATGAGTGGAATTTTGATCTTCTCTCTTCCATTTGGGCCTCGCAGGGATGTTTTGTGTTTGCGTCTGGTTCTTATATATTGGTGCTTGCTATAGGTGCAAGACATTCCCTACTTTGTATTTTCTTATTTGATGTTTCTGCTATTATTATAATACTACTAGTGTTGTACCCGATTGAATATTTTCGCATGGGTGTTGGCATATTAAGTTACTAAATAAGATTAAAAATAAAAGAAATGTGTCAGTCCTCTGTTAGATCCGCACGCAGTCGATTTTTTTTTCAAATACCCTTTAAATATATTTGATTTTTTTATATGAAAAAAAGTACATATAAACAATATAAAACACAATAGAAAAATTAATTAATTAAATAAATTTTCAATAGATGGCTCTAAATGCCCAGAGACATGCCTAGAGGAAACATTGGTGGAAAATGGTATATCTATACATATATAGAATTTTTTTCTTTCGTTATTATATTCGTACATTTTGTTGGCAGTGTTTTAGCTGTGACGTACATATGTATGTAGAATCGAAAGGACTATTATAGTACGACGAGCGTTATCGTAGATATACACACTAACACACAGAATAGTGATATTAAACATATGTATATATGATTGTTTTTTATGATTATATATAAAAAAAAAATTCTGTGTATATATATGTATGTATATATTTTTATTTATCTCATCTCCCTGTATTTTTTCAACCATTGTGGCGTATTAGATATTCCTGTAATTCCACAATGGTCCAAACTTAAACTTAAATAAATAAATAAATACTTATATTGTTCCACTTACATACATACATATATGACTCCACTTACATATTGTTTGTTAAACAGCAACTCTGGTAGTTTCATTTCGTCGAGGAATAATAAAGTAGGGACTTATTCTAAGTACATACATATCATGGGATTCGCTTCGTTTGTCGTGTGTGGGTTTTTGATCTTTCGGGATCGTTTCGATCGGACGTCTCCTTGCGTGGGGATTTATAGGAATGCTGTTGAAGGGGAACGAACGTCGAAAATGCCAATTTGTGCAAAAACTTCGTGTCTGGCCGTCCCTAAGTTGCCGTCAGGGACTCGTGGTGGAATTAATTCAAGTTCAACAGCCCCGTCTGCTTCAACGGCAACGGGGTCACGATGCCAATTCCAAGCCCGGTGTTTTTCTCTCTAACTCACCAGAGTGTGGTATTGCAAAATGCGCGTTTATGCAACTGATCGTCTACCTGTCTGTCGGTGTTGATTTTTCGATATTGAATCATTTTCTATCAGGAAACGTATGTACTATGTACATAGTTGGAATTGTGTCGCCTTGGACTGACACTGCTGAATGAAATTATGGTTGTACCTATACATATGTATGTACCTATGTATTTGTGAACGTGTGTAGACAGGCTGGAAAGGCCCTTAACCTTTCGATCGGTTTTGTTTATGTTCAATGTTGTATTTCCGTTGTGGTTAATTTGAGTTGTTTGTTGATTCAATTTCAATTTGAGTTGTGAGCATTTTGGTGCAGATTGTTTTTAGTGGCTTAATTTTCGCGGCAATGTTGATTGAAGACACAAAGTATGTTTGATTGATTTGAATTAAACTTTGTATATATTGTTTTTATCTTTTTTATCTCAATTTTCGTTTTTTTTTATAATCTTTTTATATTTTTAAATCAAGCTATTATTTTAATAATTATACGATTTTAGTTTATAGAAATCTTTTATCGATTATTTAATGTCAATACGATTTTTCCTAGAAGCAATTATTTACATATATTGTTATATTTTAATCCGCATTGGTCGACGAACTCAGATAATATGTCGAGAGAAGTGAATGATTTATGTCACGTATTCCAAGTTATTCGCCTTTTAATCTTGTTTTTATCCAATTAAACATAACTTCAAATCGAATAGTCTTAGGAATGATTCGTTTTTGCGTAGTATGTAGTCAAATATTTATTTATTAGAGAATCAAGGACGAATCTAGGGGGTGGGTGATGAAATTCATGTCATGATTAAAAATATTTTCCCACGGCTCAGGAGTCATTCAAAGATTCCAGCAGCAAATGTAGATCAGTGGTTAAAGTGTAATGCTTTCAACTGAGTGATCTTGGGTTCAATCCGTGGCCTGGTGCTGCTGGCCAAACCTTGCATGTGACTCCAGGTCGATCTTTTGACCATTGAAACGATTCCAACAAATTAGCAACCTTGTCCTATTTCTCACAAAAATCCGAGTTTTCGTAAAATTGCGAACTGAAGTGAACACTTGGATTGTGCATAACTTACAAACGATGGAAGTTCTCTAAATAAAAGTGCAGCTTGTTTCTTTCGAGTACTGATTTTCTTATTATATGCACAGTATGGTAATAGATTTTATACCTAGTATAGTAACATATGTAATGTTTACATAGTATGGCAATAGATTTTCTATGCAATTATGATGTAAAATATTTTAGTGTAACGGCTTTCGTTTGATTATATGTATGTATTTATTTTTTGGATTACGAGAAAATCGCTGATTGGTTTCTCAATAACATTGAATTTTGAGTGTAATCAAAACTACATATTTCCAGAGTAAAATCAGGCACTTAAAGTATACTACCTACATATACAAGCAATAAAATTTAAATTGAAGACGTCTTATCGAAAGGCAGTTGATTTTATATCCAAACTAGTAGTGTTAGTAACATTTATAATAGTTTCTAAGTACATATAGCAATCGTCTAATTAAGTTTATGCCTTCCGCTAGTAATCCGACCTAATTGCTAAGCCTTACTTCCTGATTGGATTGTATGTCTATTTTCTGTATAAAATTTATCCTTAATTAGAAATTTCAATATTTTAGGAAAGTTTAAGTTTTTCTAAAAGAATAAATCTAGCATTCAGATAATACATATAATATATTCTCATTCGCAATCATTAAGCATAAACTTTTAAACTTTTTATTCAAATTTGTATCCACCAATAAGTGTAAAGACAATGTTAATCTCAAAAATAAAAATAAAAAACAGATAAAATTCCGTTTATTTATGATGAAAATTGAATTAATCTAATTATGTTTAATATTAATAAAATAATAAACAATGTGAATGTACACCATAAAGAAAGCGTTAAATTGGAATACCGTATCTCATAAATTGTTTACATTCATGACTTAAATTTAATTACTGCCATAACCTGCATACCTCAAATATTTTATAAATAAGGGCATGTCATGTAAATATTACATTAGCATTTCGAATAGCAACGAACTGAACAGATACTTAAAAGTAAATCGATATTTATTCCTCATGCTTACAATACGTCCTACATAACTAGGACGGGAAAGATTGACGTGTGAAAAGAACACACCAAATAATCATTATATTTGATCATACAAGCCGCTGGAAAATCATCGAGAAAACAATTCGAACACACACATCACCTTCATTGAATCACTCTTATATCAATTACAGACATAATATACAATAGTAGCTTTCTCTTCCTACTATGTGTTCGCTCACACATGATTATTATTATTTTTTACGAGTCCATACTATATTTCGGTCCATACTATTAATCGCCAACGTCCTCCTTTTTGCGCATGCATTATGCGATTACATCAACTCGATGATTGTAATGTGCATTTGGAAAAAAAGTGCTCTTTTATTGCGGTCGCGTTATCGAACTAGCTCTCGACCAATTAAGCTCGTCGATTACCACCGACACCCATATTTATAATTCGATTCAATTAAATCATTATATGTATGCATTTCGAAATTGGCGATGAATGCAGCTTCACGCAGCCGTCACGCGTTTGTGGACCAAAATTGGTTTGAAATTCCGAACGTCATCGTGTTTTATTTTTTCCTGCAGAACTAATGTGGATGGTCTTTTTTCGTTTATAATATGTGTATTGTAAATTTTTTTATTCATTTTATTGTCGTTAATGCTTTGCATTGAATTTATGCATATATTCCTGATACTACGTACTTCAATTTATCATCGTTATTCTTTCGAATGTTCTGCAGAATAAATGTATACAAATTGATGTGATTTATCGTATGTTTTAAGCGGCTTTAAATATATTATGATGATGATACTTTTGATTGCTTGTCCGCAATATCGTATAGTTGGCAAAATTTAGGTCGGGTTTGTTTTTTAAAATGGGTGAAAGTTAAATTTGAGATGTTTACATAAATCAATTTTCCAATAAATCAAAAATTTGTATATATAAAGAAGACCCTCCTCCTTTTGTTGAAAAAAAATATATATGATATATTTTTAGCATTAAATATTAAACAAATAAAAACTCATATGTGCTATCACTTTCTCACGCATACATACATATTTAATTCTCATGTGAGCTCGTCTTCCGTCAGCCTTTCTTCACTGTTTATCTCCGTGATGATGATTTAATGACTTTAAATGCACTTGGGGAAATCTACATTCAAATCAGTTTAGTCATCCTAAGCTCTTATGTTATTTAAGAACCCTCACGTTTCCTTTTATGTAATTACATATTATATAGAAAATAAAAAAAAAGATTTATTAGGCGGATTTTTCGCCTACATGGCAAACTAATATAAATATATAATATATATTTTATAATATTACTCGATTATGATTTCTGTTGTTATTAATTTAATATATCTTATCTTCAAATGTACTTGAATTCATAAACATTATATTAGCAAGCAGTATACGAGCTCGTCGCAGTACTCGTAGCTTGATGGTTGCGTTAATTTTAACCAAAGAGAGGTTCCTCATCAATATTGGCAAAACCATCCTACCCACTATTTGAATATGGTTTCAAATTTATATATCTATAATGTTTGTTGTAAAAGTTTAATACCTTACTCAATCAGGGGCAATCCGTAATGGTATCATGGGAAATATAAATTTAATAAAAAAAATATAATTATGTATATACATATATACCGATTCAAATTTCGTTATATGTATGTATGTTCATAATTATGTAGTCTATTGTTATGAATTGAAATTATATTTTATTTAAAGATATGAAGTACATATGTATGTATGTATGTATGCAAATATATTTGTCGTTATAAGATATTGTTATTTTGTACGACACGTGACTGTTTCGAAAGCACAGTTTTGAATCTGAAATCTTAATTTATTCCCAGCTAAATTTACACGGCTGATTATGCTTGTTCCTTTTGTCTTAGAAAACTTTTAACAATATATGAAAAAAAATTAAAAACTATGCATTTTACGCCAAATTACATAGACGTGTCCGCGGACAGGCCAACTGACAACTTATTTTTCCAATTTTCTACGGCAATATCAAATACTTGAAAAACATACAACAATGCATTTGTATACTGCACTACTTTGTTTTTTGTACGTCTATCCAATAATTGTTTTATCTCATGTGTATATCAACATCGATATGGTGATCACGATCAATGATAAAGATTTCGAGATATTGTATTGAAATAATAAACAATGTTTACTTAAGTTTTTGTTCTTCGCATCGGAATGCTACCCATTGTTAAATTTCGATTCTTTTGATCGGATACATAAACTTACGCACATATGTACATATGTACTTCTATATGTATGTATGTACATATGTATGTGAGAAATAAAATTCAATACAATCGTCGTCTTAATTTTTACTTATCAAAATTAAATCGAAATTTGGACTGCACGAATGATTCGGCTAAAATGCAAGCACTCTCTTTCAAGCAGTGAAAGTAACATCAAATTTATTATTCGTCATCGGACTTATACATTGACGCTATGTATTTCTTAGCAGTTAGTTCAAGGTGTGCAAGACGCATTTTGTATATTGTTATAATAAAAATAACGAGCGAAATTTATAGAAACAAGGTATACATAAATGTGAAGGATGTATCTTTTCGACATTGACATTGTTTCGTTATTGTTATCACCGCTTATTTCCTGAACGTTTTGAATGTTTCATTCAAATTATCTTTTATATGCAACGTTCGAACTTATTCTACGATAAGTTATAATTATTTCCTACGTTTGTAGCTCCACTGTTGTTTATATAAATGTACAAATTTATTGTTCGTATGTGCGTACCTAGGTTTAATTGTTTTACTGGCATTGACTAGGCTCATCAATATTTATCAGCTTTCAGTGTCGTCTCGTGTAAAAAATAGCTCATATTATATTACACGTTGATCGGATGCGATAGGTACAATGCCAGATTTTTACAATAGAATTCAAATTGAAATATGTGTATTCAAACAACTGCCCATGTTGAAATACGTATATAGTTCAAAGAAGTTGTTGTTAGTTTGTTTTTCTGTTATGAATCGTTTAGATTCTAAAATATATTCTGAATTCAAGATATTATTGACATACGCATAATCATCAGGCCGTAGCGAAAAACGTGAAATTTGGATTTTCATCGATGGACCTAGTGGGACACTTTTTTATATTAAGGGAACATTAAATAACCCACTTTTTAGAAATTTTTGTCGAGATAAATTGATAAAATAAATTGGCACAGGACATTTCTTGAAATCGATGATTTTTTTATTTAACGTTCCCTTGATACAACAAAACTTTTGTTCCCTTGATATAACAACAAAAGTTTTAATTTCTACTATGGATAAAAATCCAAATGTACGTTTTTGACTTTTTAAAAAGTGATCTAGTTTGTATTATCATTTATTTATAAAAATTACGTTAAACTTGATATTATGCAATTTATCATTTCTATGTATTGGTGTGTGTGTAAATTATTTGTATTTAAATAGATTTGAATCTACACAGTTGATGATTTTACTTCATAAACTAACGCTTATACATATATACATACACTCGTTTTAAATATAATTGTTCAAATGGAATGGATTATATATTATAAAATCATATGCAATTTGGTTCTTTAGATAAAAACGACAAGTTTCACGAAGTAATATCATGATAACTACTGTATTTTAAATTATTATATTCGAAATTTTTATATTCTTCGATTTAAATCAATCATCTCTTCAGTTATTAAGTAAATTTTTATTTGATTTAATTTTGAATGTTGGTTAAATGTTTCGCAAAATATATGTGAAAATCAAACTTCATGTTTTAATGTGCTTTATAATACATATGTATTATAACTTTTATAATACATATGTATTAAATATATATATAAAAAACATTCAAAATAATACATTATTAAACTGAATTAAAATTAACGAGACAGTATTAGCAGCAACCGAACGTAGTATTGATGTAACGGGCGCTTTCCTCCATAATAAGTTTTACTGCCATTTTACGACAGCAATTTCTTATTTTACGTACGAAATTATACAATCACATCACACTGGCAATTTCACCATAATACTCAGGTAATTGGATAGGTTTTTTCCTAGAAGACATTCTAGTAAAATGAAAAAGAAAAAAATGAACTCGTTACGCGCGTTCAGCTCAACATTGAACTTGAGAAAGTGACAGTTAGTCACTCTATACGTAACAATGTCTTGAATACATATTATATTATTCAGTTACATACTTCAATACGAAACGGATGTACTTGTGTACAATACACGACAGTATTCTATTACAATTACGTTGATTTGCAACTGCCGCATGACGTGCACGATCGTAATTCATTACAAAAATTACTACAATTGAAAAATCGTCACATTCTGTAGATAAGATGTTTCAATACTTGCAACTAATTGCAATGTGGTGGATTTAAAAACATCTCTTTCGTTTATAATGTGGATGCACATGTACTTAAGAGCTTTGTGCTAAAGTACAATTATATTTCCATTCAATGTAAAATATAAAAAAAATCAATCAAAGTTCATTGCAAGCGGATGTTTTCACAAATTATGCGCGGTGGAAAATTATACCTATTTATTAATTGCGGTTAAGCCGTTCGAACGGTCCATTAATCATCTAATTTCAATTATATGAATTTTTCTTTCGTAAGTATAGAGTGCTGGTGTATCATTTTCATTGTTATGGTTTTTCTTATGGCGAGACACACCCATGAAGTACACTTTTATTTAATGCGAGTGTTGCGTGCCAAAACGTACTAAAGAATGCCAATAAAAGCGTTTTTCCCGTTACGGTGTGTGTGTTTTCTTGTGAATACATCTCGAATTTGTTTTTAATGAATACCGCATTGAGTACTTCCATTTCTGAATATTTACTTAAAACGATAATCGTGCGTTTAACTTATATGTAATGTACATAATGGGACAGCTTTTCCGTGTATTTTTATGGTTTATTTTATATTAATCGTAATGGAGAAATTGAAAATGTTCTTCGTTTATAAGTACATAAATAACATTTATTTTAAATGCGTGAAGACTACGGATTGCAATACCGATATGCTGGTATACCGGTTTACCGGTAAATGGAAAAAATTTCGCCATCCGTAAATATTTTTTTGTCAATAAACTATTTCATTGCGAATTAATTACATATACAGGCATATTATTGCATAATATTACATTACAAATCGATGCAAATGGCATATTGTGGATTAGGCTGCCTGGAATTTGTTTATTCATTTCTACACAGACCAACCTAATCGTAATAAATGTGATCAGACGGTTGTTTTAATTATGATTGAAACTTTCAAATGGTCCAAATTTTAAATAAATAAATTATTAAATTATTAAATTATTACTAAAAAACTAAATTTATTTATTATTATGAATTTACTTAAATGCATTATTCACCTGAGATTTTGCGATTCAATCTAGGTTAACGTTTTTAGGAAAAGTAACGACATATGTAGAGTTATCCACGATAAAAATCTTTTTTTTCCATTTACCGGTATACCGATAGTAGAAAAAATCATTTACATATTACCGGTTTATTAGATTTGACGGTTAATTGCAATCCCTACTGCAGATATTTTTAGTGCAATATTTGACTGATAAGTACTTTCATGGTATTGATCTCTGATTATGTTTTGTGGTCTATTCATACTATCCAGCAGCTCAGGGCTACAGCACAGCACAGCAGCTCACGTAAACGACATTTTCTATTCATACTATCCAGCACCTCACGGTTCCGGCACGTTTAGACAATTTTAGCTGAGTGCGAGGCAAAATCGGCTCAAATATGTACCTATACATAACAGAGCGCGACGATATTGAGTCAATATTGTCACAATATGACGTTTCCGAAATTATTATGCGCATGAGTGAGTACGTTTGCACTTGCTTCTATGATGTACGTGAATATTTTAGAAAACCGGTTTTGCTTGATGTGTTACGGTGACATCTACATACATACATAATGCTGTATAGTATGAATAACTTTTGTCGACTATTGCTGTTACGTCTACGCCATGTTAGAAATACCTATTGCTGGTTACATGCATTTGCTGACACGTGCAGTGTTAGTATGAATTGACATTTAATGTTGATTTTTTTTATTTCGAACTCTGGAGTCATCGTTACTACTTTACAAAAATACGATTACTTATTGCTTGTCTTTATAATGAACATGCATGAGTGTACTTTGTAATGTAAATACGAAGCTGCTCCATTCTGTAGGTACAATGAAAATTTCCATAAGAGCCATTACATAAAAATCGAAATAATAGAAGCAATTTATCTGAAGAGTCTGTTCCGGTATAAAATCACACACGTTACAGAAACACGTGCTTCGGAGAAGAATGCTTTTGATAAGAATCGACTACCTGCCCGACAGTGCAAAAAGAAGCGGCCATGCATCAATATCAAGGTCGATATCATTGTTAAAAAACACGTTTAGATATAGCGAGAAGTGCACTTTTAGAAATTCGAAGAATGTATATTAATACATACATGTATTCGAAACATCTCCGTGGATCGCATCTGTAAACAAAACGTTGACGTCAATGCGAAAAGTCACCTCATTTCCATGTCCAATCCGAATTTCCATTAAAAAACGCTCAAGTATGCCAAAGTGGAGTTCAAGTCTACTCAAACCTTGGCATCGATGCTCGAAAGCGTGAAGAACCGACAGATGAATAATAAAATCGATTAAACGATTCGATACTTACATTTGTAATCACGACAGGATAGTTTCATAGTTATTAGTTAACCGTTGACGTGATCGTGTGCGTCCGTCGTGATCTATTGTATAACGTATATATTAATTGAATGCAATTACGATTTCATGTATAAATAATATATAATTGATGACGTGTGCGACCGTTGTTACACTTACGAGACATCAAAGGTATTATTTTATTTTATAAATAGGATGAAACTAGTTATGAAATCGAGAGAGATCTTAAACGTGTATAAATTCATCTTTAATTGCGGATTGCGGTTAGCTGAACTATTACAAGTGAGCAGAGCGACTTTGATTAACAATTCTTTTGTCAATTATGAGATTCTAGCAATTATTCTATTTTGTTTATTTTTTTTATATAAATTCACAATTAATTATCACGAAAGGTATTTTATGTTGACTTGATTCAACAGTAAGTAATTGATTGTAAATATTTGTACTGTAAGTAGGGCTTGTATAGACGATCGATAAAGCCATTTTTACCCCACATTAAAAGTTTTGATTTGATTAGTTTTATTCAAGCTTTTTTATACATTTGATATTTTTGTCATATTTGAAATATTTTTTTTATAAAATGATTTAACGATTATGTATTTCGTTGACAGCAAAATATTCCATATTTAAGTTTTATATAAAACAATATATGTATACATATATAATATCCCTATTCCGTGTGCCTGTGTGTGTATCTGCGATAACGCTCGCCGTACTATAATAGTCGTTTCGATTCAACATACATATTTACGTCACAGCTAAAACACTCTCAACAAAATGTACGAATCTATTATAATAACGAAAGAAAAAAACTTCATTATACATATATGTACATAAACTGTTTGCTACCAATGTTGGCAATTC
This sequence comes from Arctopsyche grandis, assembly GCF_051622035.1. NCBI lineage: Eukaryota > Metazoa > Arthropoda > Insecta > Trichoptera > Hydropsychidae > Arctopsyche > Arctopsyche grandis. Next base: position 9,279,727 of record NC_135367.1, read on the forward strand.
TCTGAGCATTTAGCGCCATCTATTGAAAATTTAATTAATTAATTAAATAATTCATTCATTTTTTTATTGGTGTTTTATATTGTTTGTATGTAAATAGGTAGATATGTGGTTTTTACAATTTTTTTCCATATTAAAGAATTAAATATATTTAAAAGGTATTCGAAAAAATTCGACCGCGTGCGGATCCAATACAGTACCGACACATTTATTTTAATATTTTTATTTTATTTAATAACTTAATATGTCAACACCCATGCGATGATATATCTTAGGGTACAACATCAGTTATTTTATAATGACAAAAGTAAATTGAAAAGTTTATAGTAGGCTTATCAATGATAATCCTTCAATATTCATGATTATTGGGACTGAGTGTGTTTCGAAATATTGATTTCGATTCGAAGTGCATTCTAGTTTATACATTTACAACATGCATTTAAGTGATCCTTACTTTGCTCAAGTCTTTTTATTATATTTACTAGGTTTTTCAGTCAGTATGTATATATATATGTATGTATGTATGTATATATGTACAAGTCCCTTAGTGAAAACATCATAGCAATGAGTGAAATAAAAAATGTATATGAGAGATAATGAGAGCCTTTAATGCAAATTTTACAAGATATAGTCTAGTGTGAAAAAGATAAAGTTATAGCATAGGCGTTTAAGCAATTAAACAATTAAAATCTGATAAAGCGAGAGGCAGATAAATACGGCAACTTACCATTAGACGTCAAGGCGGTCAAAATTGTAGCATTTTTAAACGTGTCTATTACTATTATTTTTCACCATCGAACTATCAAAAACGATTTAAATTTCCATCGTTTACCAATGCCCACAAAATGGCAAAATTTCAAAGCGATCGGAAGCTTGTAAGAAAAAATACTGAATCGTTAGCGAAGTGAAGTATAGAAGAGACTTGTAAAAATAAATATTCTGAATAAAGTGACAAAATATCGAATAAAATGACGGATTCAAACACGGTTGTCGCGTTTAAAATTTAAATTCTTATCTTATAGCCCTAAGAAATGACCATGAGACATTCATCAAGGATTAAACTCGCCAAACCAATTAAGTCATGAAATAAAAATAATAAATTCTACAGTATAATGCATACGCATACGAGTACATATTTACATATATACTACATATGTGTAAACCTAAAAAAATCATGTCCAATCATATATTTTTTTCAAAAGCTACTTATGTTCATACGTACTTGATATTTCAGTGTCGTATTTGTTCAAATAATATTTGAAATGATATTCTTTCAATTTTTCTTGCTTACGTATTATATTTAAAAAAATACGTCACGATTCTATACATATGTACATACATAAACGTAGAAACGTAGAAAGATAAACGATTAATAATGTTTTTTCTTCTATTAAATAATATTGGCAATTTTTTATCATTTGAATTGTTGTATTCATATCGCTCATTGTATTCGGATAGGGGGTTATAAGTAATTTTACTTGTAGTGTTGACTTTCTACAGATAAAAGCAATAAATTCATAAATAAATGGTGCAATGCGAATTTGCAACATTTGTAATGGTCTTATTTTCGGTTTTTCAATGAGTTCTGGTTATTTTTATCGTAAAATCAATATGCTTAGGAGGCGAACAATGACCCTAAAGGTCGACTTATGGTCAAGGCGATTACATTTGCAACAAAACACTGACCATAAAAGGCTGGAGAATTTTCATCGATTTTCCGCACAGCACGCGAAGGTGAAAACCCGAAGTTTATTATCGAAAAATCAAACACGGTACGTTTGAAATAGTATTTCATCGCAACTGTGGTGATTTAATTTCGCGTACGATATAAAAAGAAATGTGGAAATTGGGTAGAAGAAAGCAAACCATTTTATCATATATGTATATGTTCCTACATATATAATGCACGTATAGAATTGTAGATTACGCGTAATATTTAGGTCAGATACTTGAAGTGCAATACCTTATAATCTAAATTGCACAGTTCTGATTACTTAACCGGATTGTAATTTTATAAACATTAATTAAGTGTTTAAGATAAGGCTGTGGATAGACGCAAATTTTTTGAACGCAGTAAAATTGTATTCAATTCAGCAGACATACGAATAACCAAATATATTTAATGTTCCATTTAAAACTTATTGTGTTTTTAAATTTAATCATTTTAATGCATTTCAATTATTTTATTATCATTTAAATAAGTAACAATACAGCATCACATGAAAAATAGATGCAATTTTCCTACCTGTTTAATTTCTTAAATGAGTTTCTTTGCAATATATCAATTTTATCAACATATTTTGCATAATATAATAAAATTTAATAATAGAAAACGATAGTATAATGTTACTTTTGTAGCCTACTATTACTAAATATAATTGACTTTCATATTGTACAAAAAAAGGTGACATAAAATTGCAGATGTCAAAAAACTACTTTGAAGTTATGTGACTTTGTTAATTTCGTCTATATAATTATACAATTTAAGGATTCGTTTTTTCGAAATATCTGGACATTTACCAAATTTGCCCAGTTACTCGGGCAGTTAAAAAATTAAAAAATACTTCACTTAATTTCGAACCCTTTCATTGAAAGATTGCCATAACAATTTAGTTACAAATTTGGTGATTTTATTGGCAACCTTTAGATCCCAAACTTCAAGCCCTCATTACTAAGTTGAAAAATGTGGGTCATAAAAAATGTGAAATCCCAAATTGACCGTCTCCTGCTAGTTTTTTCTAGCTTAATTGTTGACACGGATCCAATAAATCGGTATCTTCCACTTCGGTTTCTCGCAAATTCGAGCTATTACCATCTATAATTTGTTGAATCTTATGAAATGCTACCAACATAATGTATTTCTCACAAATTGCTGTGTATGAAAAAAAAATTGACGTCTATAGATGTCTCTATTGTATTCTATGTATGTCCTGTTAGGTTTTATAAATTGTTAGTACTTAGTTGGGGTAATTCCTGTCATGGCACATATTATGCCATGAGAATCTGGTTACAAATTTGATGATTTTATTGGCAATCTTTCGATCACAAACTTCGAGCCATCTCGAAGCCCATAATTACTAAGTTGAAAAATGTGGATCTGTAATAAACATTAATTTTGTTGATTAATTTGTAAACAAGTTAATATGAATTCATTAACACTGTCCTTCTTACATATTTCCAGAAATTTAATTCTAAGCCTGAGGCCTCCAAAAATAAATAGATATTTAAAATTAATGAGAAATACACGGAAACAATGTCGACAGGATATATGATTGTGACTAGATATTGCGTCCTATATAAGAATTTTCCGAGAATTTCCCAGTCACGACTTTTGGCGTTCCACGTAACAATCTAACACCACATAAAACTAACATAATTATCTATAGCCAACTCATTATATGTAATATATTTCCACCTGAGCACTGATAATATGTATGTATAGGTATATTTCAGGCTGCCCAGTCAGTGTCAAGTGCTTCCCATCTGGATGTTCAAATTTCTGTCTCACGGTATTCGCGACTCGTCAGTCGCGTGACAGTCTTGATAAAAGGCTACAGAGCGATCTTGGTAATAACATTAAATGTCAACAAACGGTCGTCGACGACCTTTGGCTGCTTAAAAACCAAGGTGATCTCATCGTATGCGTACCTGTCAATACCGGCTACTGCGTACCATTGTCATGGTAAATTAGCGATACGTGAGTAAAAATACGTAACATCTTCGACAAAGGCGCTTCTTAGATTCGTGTTGCCACATGGAAAACCATTACGTTTTGTGCCACTTGAAAATGAAAGCCTTTTCCAAGAACGGCGCTCGTTGACAGTTTTGTATATTAGATTCACAGTACGATCTTTGTACTCAACTTTTGGTCGTGTATGTAAGCATTTTTGTATGACGTCAAAGGATTTTTATTATATAAAACATATCTTCCTGTTTTATATACATATATGCATATGTCTATAATATAATTATTTTAACATGTTCGTCTGAAAACAGTCTGTCGTCTGGGAAATAAAACATCAATTATTTGCTTTTATTATACATTTGTATGTATTATACATTTACATATACGTATATATTTGATAATTTTGCCACTTTCTTTTCAACATAGCCTTTGATAGAAGGAAACGACAGGAGGTGTAATGTCTGACTCAACTCAATTTCGCAATACATATGTACATATATGTTAATTAATGAGTTTTCTTCGATTGATAACGTGTTGATTGTTTAAGAATTAAAAAATATAATATATGTACATATATATGGACAGCTTAGTGCACTTATAGAGCTAAAGCATACCAGTAGAGAGGTCATGTGTTCAAATCCCGACCAAATACGCTACTGGCGAGATCTTGTTGTTATTAAAATCATAATCAGCCAGCAGCATAGCTCGGACCTTAAGCTTCTGCTTACCGTCAAGAAGGTGCCGGGTTCTATCCCTGAATGAAAATGAATTTTTCAGAGTATGCTGTTGGTCAGACCTGGATTTTTGACTCCAGGTTGATCGTTTCCTATCAGAGTTTGCCAATTTTCTCTGATTTCATTGTTGAAACGGTTCCCGGAAAAAAAAATTGGCTAAAAATCCTTCCTACCTACTATGTCACCACTATTTGAAATTTGATGGATGTACAATAAGAATTTATGTACAATTCATAGATGTCTCGTTAATTTGCGAGTTTTTTCAGTGTCTCGCAATTCAACGAATTATAATAAAAAAATGCTGCATTTGTATTTGTAATTGGCCAGGAAGGCGCATTGGGATTTTCCTGTAAGGCCTTCCTGGTATATATGTAAAATAAAAATAAAATAAAATAAAATACCGTCTCCCGATTTTCTGATTTTTCTAGCTTAATCGTTGTGATGGATCCAATAAATCGGTATCTTCCCCTTCAGTTTCTCTTCAATTCAAGCTATTAGCATCTCGAATTTGTTGAATCTTATATAATGCTACTTATATCATGTATTTCTAACAAATTGCTGTGTATGGAAAAAAATATTGACTGTCTATAGATGATTCTATTGTATTATATTTCTTGTTATGTTTGATAAATTGTTGGTAGAGGTTAAGAGATGATGCACCTTTAAATTGCGTGTCGGAAACTATTGTTACGAAGAAGACCAGATCCTGTATAATCAGCGTTTATATTCAATTATGTCACTAATTAGTCTCCTCGCGATGATTCTTTACAGCACGTGACAGTTATTATTTTCAATAAAGAGACGCTCTGCTATCATTATTGTTATATAACGTCAGATGATGCAAAATTTAGACTCAAGTGTGAACGAGAAAACGCGATGGATAATATGTGTTTGAAGACCACGTTGCAGGTGAACTGGTAAATGTGCTGAATAATGATCATTGTGATGGTAATTATATTGTTTTTCAATATAAAAGATAAAGCTTAAATTGCACCAGACAAAAAAAACTGGTTTCGCGTTGTTTTTAAAAACGATTCTGTAAGAAGTTAAAGTTTGATGAACGAAACGGTTCTTTGACAATTCCATCGGAATTCCGTAATTTAGATTTATTTTATAACAATGAGGAATTTCCAGTGATAAATTTCACAGAATGTCTAACAAATACGTATAAATACATTGAGAACAACGCTTGGAATGTTTTGCATTATATTTGCAAATTTCCTAGTAAATTTTACTGAATGTTTCATTGAGTATATTAAAAAAAAAAATTAATGCTTCTTTACCAATATGTAAAAGTATGTAGTTTCTGTCTATTTCTGAAGTTTTCGGTGATATTTTATCTTAGATAAAATGTAGGAGAAACTTGTCAACATAGTAAGATCGTACGAATTGCATATACCGTGTGAAGATGCGCCTCTCACTGCTGGAGTCCACGCACGCATCCCGTGCCGCACTTTTGAATGTGTTCTTGCCATAAAGGCGCAGACACACTGAATATTACGCGGCACGTGGTTTTGTTAGATAGTTTTACTCGTGTAAAAAAACGCTAGCACGCCTGATCTTTGCCAGGCCAAAACTCATCCCCTGGAGTATTTTTGTTGACATATTTTCTTGTATTAACATGGGTTTTACAGTGATTCCTATATTTTAAGAAATGTGGGAGAAAATTGTTGAAATAATTAGACCGTATGAATTAACAATGACATGAGACAAGACCATTCACAGATGGAGTCTACTTAGACATGCCATGCCGTACGATTATGTGTCTGCGCCTTAATCCTTTGCCCACGCAACTTTCGCTGTATTCTTTTAGTGAATTTTGGAAATCGAGTTTTCAACCATAAATATATATTGTAAGATTTATTCAAGTGACAAAATCTCTCAATTGACACCCGAATTATTTTATCTATATACAGTGAATCGCGTTATTCTCGCTACTGGCATTTTACGCATGACGTCTATAGCGGTCATCAGCCAACAGAGGGTTAAATCGCGCCTACCTCCACTAATTTAATCACTCTACAATCAGTGTTACATAATTTTTTGTAAAATACTACACAAATGAATTTAATTCGAGTCATTTTTGACTAATCCGTCTAGTATCATATCTACGAAAAATGTATTTGTTTTAACGCTGGTTACGAAAGATATTATATTATATATGTAAGGTCATGCGTAGATAAGAAAGAACCGGAAGACGGTTAATTTTCACGAACAATACCGAATTGTACGTATGTTTGTATAAATTTAAATGTCAGTATATATGTACTTTGTAGGAACATATTCTTCATATCAAATAAATCATTTCAAATATTATCTAATAATAACTGTCTGGGAAGTTATCAAATTTTGAATATCAGTATTTTTGACAGCGCAACAAATACTGATTTTACAGTCTGTTTTGATACGTCACTTTTTTTCTTATATCCGTATTGAAAATCATGCATTATGAAAACTGAAATATATGCATACATATGTACATATCAATGAGAGTCACTGTTTATGTAAACATTCTTATGAATGCGTTTATATATATATATATATATATAAACGCATATATTTATATATATATATATATATATATATATATATATATATATATATATATATATATATATATATATATATATATATATATATATAAATATATATATATATATATATATATATACATATATATATATATATATATATATATATATATATATATATATATATATATATATATATATATATATATATATATTTATATATATATATATATTTATATATATATATATATATATATATATATATATATATATATATATATGTATATATATATATATATATATACATATATATATATATATATATATATATATATATATATATATAAATATATATATATATATATATATATATATATATATATATATATATATATATATATATATATATATATATATATATATATATTAAACTATTATAATTATTTGGTGAGACTTCAGACGGAATAATATTTACTTAATGTACCGTCTCGGAATTTTTTTTTATAACATTCTTATCTGAAAGATCTTGTAGGAATGTTGTTTAATACAGAAAGCATAAGCATAATATCGATTGTATTTTATTTTTATTTTTTTACAAAATCCAATTATAATCTGAATCGTTCATACTTTCAAATATATTCAAGCCCAGACCAAAAATCAAAAGGATTTCTTTTATTTAGAATTTTATCTTAACCCAATCGAATATGTATATTTTTTCATTATCTATGTACGAAGTAAAAATAGATGAAGTTTTGTGACCAGAATCGATGACTGATTGCGTTTTATGATCTAGAAAAAATATGTGTCTGTGTGTTAATATGGGTGTCTGTATTTTAATGAGAAGCCGGAAGTAGGATTTTTTCCTCTTAGAAAAGTCAAAAATGTTGTGACTAAAAGATTTTTCCAACCATATCGAGCTAAAAATTTATATTTGTATTCATTATGTACTAAATTATACTTCATTTGATTGCGGTTAGTATTCATAAAGCAGAAGTAGTAAAATTTTTTAAAGCAATATTTCACTATTTTATTTTGACCTCTTAAATTATTTCTTCTTGAAATTTAATATTTATAATATTTATAGTAATGTTAAGTAACAAAATATGTTTGAAAAAAATCCGACAACCGGAACTTTTGTCTTTCATAAGTTCCCCTACATTTCTGCTCAATTTCTATCGAAAATGTTCTGATACCCGGTATGTGTGAAAGTTTTTGTATTCTTTTTATATTATATTTTTATTTATATGTGAAATTTCTTATATTCCTGAAATACATAGATAAAGTCATAGGTTTGTCACATCCGAATTTTTATTTTTGCATCTTATGTGTACACACCTACATACGTATGTGCATATTTTGTTTAAAAATATTGAATAATAGATAAAGTTTTTCAACAAAGTTGACAAACATAAATATTATATTAAGGACTAGCTGAGCCCGGAATGCGTTGCAATGCCACAATAACGCATGCAATTCTCGTTCCCGTTCCCGTTTCTCGATGGGTTTCGCTAAGTAAATATTTCAGTTTCAAATTAATACTTAATAATCAAATTAAATTATAGTAATGATTATTTGTCGGAAAAATGCAGGCGGCGAACATATTTGAAATTATTCAATTGTTTGTTTATTTTACCCTAACAACGCAGGTGGCGACGCGAAAACATTTTAAATGATTGCGTTGCAATGCCACTCATTCCTGTTTTTCCGTTCCCGTTCCCGTTTTTTGGGCGATTTTTTTTTTTACGGAAACCATCACAATCGGTTGAATGGTATAGAAACGCATACGTGACAGACAGACGACAGATAAACATTGATTTTTATATATGTATATAGATGATTACTTCATTTATTTTATTAATATAATATCATATAGTTTGATTTGTATCGTCAGTAGAAATCCAACTGACTTCATGCGCCTAATCGTGAAAACCGTTGCCTGAGCGGAATCAGTCACTTTCATCTAGTGTTACATAAGGTCCCAATCCAAAAGCAGCTTCGTCTGTAATTTGGCGCGGATCGAATTGAACAGGACTATTCGAAAATGATGTTTCATTAGAGCGTCATTATTATAATGACGACCACTATGTATCCATTCTGTACAGCACGCCATATACGATTTGTCGAGAGAATCGTTTCCTGCATTGAATCAACCTTGCGATTTGTGTGTTATGATTCCGATTTGGATGATGAGTGCCTGTGACCTTCTGGTACTTGGTCTATTGTCGCCGGTCCATTGTCGCTGTGAAACAGACTTGTATATTAAATATTTTCTAAATTCGAATCGCCCCCCGTCTCGATTGCATTCGGCCGAAGCAAGTGTAAGTAGCGATCCAATTGCGTCTCAATTGCTCCGGGTGCTTCGGATTGTGTTGCAGGGTGAAGATGATGATGATGATTTGATGATTATCCCGGAGTCATCTCACCTTGGTCGCGGACACCAATTGATCTCTGCCAATTGGGGTCTAGACGTGACCCGAATTGGCGCGACCTCTTCATCTTTAGTCCTTATGAATAATATCTTTCTATTCTAGCATCTTCTACATACTTTATAACGTTGAAAAATTCAAATCTGCAGTATTCAATTTAAAATTTCATGGTATTCTAACTACGAACATTGATTATTTTTCCTATAAAAAACTCATGAAAGAATTCCATTTTTACTCTTGCTAAAACGCCGGGAACAGTACTCTAATTCATACGATAAATCCGAATCATTGTGCTATTTTGAGTTTTTATAGATCTCTAAGAAGTTATTAGAAATTATATAAGAAACCATATTCATCCTATGCGTAGTAGTTTATTATCTCCAATTACTATTACTTGTTGTTTATTATCTACAATTACTCCAATCATATCATTACAGTACCGAAATATTTGCAGATAAGTTCTACGTTTGTTTTTTTTTTAATTTCTCATCGGGTAAAGATCATTAGAAAAATGTGATTGCACTTTATCGGTTTCGAAAACAAACTTCTAAACAAACATTTCAATGTAAACATTTGTCGATTGTTCATACAACGTACACAGATAGTGGTAACAATGACTTGTATCTGAATGTATGCAAAAAACATACATACATATAATATTTAACATTAAATTTAAAAATTATGTTACATATAAGTAAACACGGCTAATGAAAGTTGTGAAATATTTACTACGATAATAGTGTGTTTACTTAGAAATGATTGCTATCATTATCTATGAATTGATTTATCGCCAATACTGATTTTGTAATAAATCTGTAATATTAAATAAACACATACATCATTGCAGTATTCAATCACATACAATGCAATTACACTGCACCGGCTTATTTGTGCAAGGATTATCATTACATTATTGTGCAACTGTGATTTGAGAATGAATCATAATCATAATCGCTTTTCATTTTTCAGATAGAGATGATTTTTTGTAATAAAATATATTTAATGGAAATTGTATTTATTTGTTATGAAATACATATTGTATCATCCTTCACCCGATTGAAACGTGAGTAGAGATTTTCACATCAACCAAATTGACATACACCTGTCAAAAATTTGACAGATAAATAATCATATCAACGTACGAATGGCCGTACATGTGCTACATATACATGGTACTACATACATATCTAAAATCTCAAATCAACGACCTTTATTTATCAATTTGATTACAATTATCTTTGAACGTCATATACATATGTATATGTCGTAAACCTCATGAATACATATATTTAGGATTTTATGGCATCCCTAAAGAATTAATGGTTGTGTCTTAAATTGAGATATTAATGCACTTTTCCTATTTTCATATTCAGACCATACTTGTGGTTATTACAGTTGTATAGACAACACAAGCTATTTTGTTGTAGGGATTCCAAAAATACTGAAATTCGTCACTCCCAAGACTACCGAAAAAGTTCACTACCGTTATTATCGGTATCAATTTAGTGACTCTAAAGCAGCTCAAACCATTACACACTAACCAGCAGCATATATCAGTGGTTAGCTGTAATGCTTTCAACTGGGTGGTCACGGGTTCAATCTCTAGCCGGTGCTGCTGGCCAGATCCTAGATATGTGACTCCAGGTCGATCGTTTCCTAAACGAGTTTGTCAATTTATCTGATTTTATGGGAACAACCTTGTCTTATTTTTTGCAAAATTCAAGTTTTCAGCATCTTGAATTTGCTGATTTAAAAAATGTTTGTCAAATTTATCCATAGACGTATCTATGTATGATGTTCTGTAAAATTGCTCAATATTTTTTTTTATCGATGCTAATAATTGGCCAGCAAGGATCATTAGGGTCTACCTTTTAGGCTTTCCTGGTATCTAATATATAATTTCGAAACAGACTTTGTAAGTATGTAAGTATTGTTGGTTCGTAAATCCGTGACGTCATCGAACAAATGAATATTAAAATAAACCTATTCAAATAAATTTAATAAAAGCCGGGTAAAACCACTAGTATATAATATATGTATGTGTAAAAAGGATTTCATCCAAACTAGACGATACTACGTCTTCTTCTAAATTAAAAACAATTTCAGTACTACCGGTAGTACCGAAGGTAAAATTTTGACAAAAAGAAACGGTAGAACCGGTTTTGATAATACCTGTATTGAAATCGCTATTGCGTTAGTAATAAATGAATAAGTTGATAAAACTCAATATGCATATCCTGCATTTAAAATCAAAAAACACGTTTCTATTTATCTGTTCTAAGCAATATACCATTCAATAACACATTTCAAAGCGTATTTTTCTTGAATTTTTGCAACATGTTTCTGGAAATGTTAAATTTTGAATGAAAGTGTTCCAGAAACCTTTGGAAACTCATTGTATGAAGGCACTACTGGTAGATATAATATAATACATCACTATTGATATATAATGGCTTGATATTTGTATGAAGAGCGAAAAATTTGAGCTGAAAATTCCTATCGCATATAAAAAGATCATAAAAACATTGGGATAAACCCTGCACAGTAATTTCTTCATATGGCGGTCGAATTTTTGAAGTTTTTTTTTTACAATTGCAGCAATAAAAAGTGACGCTCGTGGATTGGTCATGCCTGGCTCACGTTGTTTACTCTTATCGCTTTGAGGTTACATCAAATCAACAATACAAACTGGTACGAGATAAACGCTTTTTCGTTTCAGTTTCGGTCGGACGCTCATACCACTGGTAAGTCAGTGGTCGCATTATGACCTCGCGAAAATGCTTCCTGTCCGCGAAATTCAAACCGTGTCCAATCATTTGACAGGGAATGGAACTATCGATCGGTGATACGTAGTGTTACACAGTGTGCAGTTCGACCGGGTTGTCATTTTCAAGATGGTGTACAGGAAAATGGTGGAAACGGCCACGGCCGGAAAATTCGATCGCGAGCAGGTCGATGCGCAACAAGTCCAAGGTACTTATTGTCAGTTATCAGTTTCGCCTGATTAATTCAATATTGAAATCTATGCTAAAATAATAATTGACGTAATTTGTGGGCAACGAGCGATTCGCTTGTTAAATAAAAGTGTACACATTGTAATTATAGCCAATCAAATTTTAATTGTGAATTTAATAATTGATAAAATTTAGATAACTAAATGGTGTTAGTATGTTTGTATAGCGTTTTTAAAAGTTTGCGTTCTATATCTTAATTGTGAATCATGAAAGCATTATGTACAAGGTAAATATCGGATGAATTTCCACGCGATGAATACAGCAGAATACTTTTATGATTTTAATATGCTTATTATGTAGCATAAAAACCATTGTGATTTTGATCTTAAACATTATATAGTATCAGTATTAAAATCGACCATCCTGTGACTGAATTTGCTTATTTTATAAAAGGCAATTCCGTGGAAATTGGCAGTGCTTAAAGACAAGTTTTCATTCCATAAATTACTAGAAAAAAATTAAATGGAAAATTACATATTCATGAATAGCAACATTCATATTTTGAGGTATTTCAGTCATTGTTTTTCCTGTCTAGAATTAGAGTGGAAATGGCTGTTTTTTTAGTAGACATATTTCTTTTTAGTTTGTTAGTAAATAGATTATCAGAAAGTTATATTATCGGTCACCGGTTGTATGACTATTGTCTCTTTGTTAAAAATTAAATTTTTATACTTAAACAATAAACGATTTACTGACCGTTCATTTTTATATACATATTTAGTAAACTATGTATTATTACTAAATTTTCGTAAAAAAAGTTACAAGAAACTGACCATTTAAATTGTCATATTTCTATTGAAACTTTCGACTGAAAAAGTCTCCATGAATGTGTCATTTACATATATACATATGTAGATATTTGCAATCATCGGTCACTTACATATATAGGTATGTATATGTACATACATATTCAATGTATATGTATTTGTTTTCAATGCATTTAAAAAGTCCTTTGTAAGGTCAAAACATTTTATATGTCTAATTTTAAAATGCCAAACTAATCTTATGATTGATTTATGCTTATAGAAAATATCCTAGTCTTGTATTTAAAATTCATTTAATAAATTTATATTTCAATATTTGAATTTGTGTAAAAAATTCATCAGTCTGATATTTATTTATATTTTTTTACAATCTATTTGATAATTCCCTAAGTTCGTACTCGTTTACCGTTATTGCTATAATAGTGAATAGCCCGATGAAACATCATCGCATGGGTATAAAATTATTATATACTCGTATAAACCTAAAAAAAAATCCGGAACCGGAACCGTTATTTTCGTAGACTCTCATAGATAGTTTTCAATTCTTTATTTGTAATAATTTTCAATTATTAAAGTTAACGTTAACAAAATGTTAATTAAAGTTAACAAAATGTAAAATTTTCCGATTATACACAAACGGTCATTGACCTCGTTACGTTGAATATTATTATTACACATAACAAATTAAGTACATATTCATATGATTCGATTCCCGGTGCCCGCCCGTAAATAAAATCAATTTTTTTCAAACATCGTTAAAATATAAATTAATTTCAATTTCAAGAATTTCAATTAAAAATATATGTTTAATTGTTTTATATGAAAAGAAAAAAAAAGGTTCAAAACCTCGCTAAATAAAATTATTATAATTACGTATTTTTATATGGTGAGAAGGAATATTTCAATTAATGTTTAAAAAAAAAGGTAAAATCAAGAAGCGGCTTTGGTGTCGTGGTTGAGACCGTTAAACTTAATTAGACCTATATGAGGCTTTTTGAGATCGCAAGTTCAACTCGCAGCAAAGTCGTCTCGTCGAAAAATGAATTTGTCGATTTTTATCGATTCATTCATTACGTTCGGCGAGCGTTAGGACACACACACACACCCACACACACACAGATTACCGTCTTTATATATATGATATGAAAATCGGGCACGAACGTATGCAATCATCAGATATAGAGAATGTTTTTTTAGAGGTTTATTTCTCAAATTGACAAAACTTTTTTCAACAGCAATTAATTTGACATTTGACAGCTGATTTTTACTCAGTTTTGTTTGCCATTTTATCGTAAATAGACTTATACCAGAACAACGCTTGCAAATTGTGCAAAAATATTTCAAAAATCGTGATTCAGTTCACGAAACTTACCGTACATTTTACGGTCGTGAATTGGCCTCCAATAACGTATGATTTAACACCTTTGGATTGTTTTCTATGGGGATATATAAAGTCATTAGTCTACACCAATAAACCAGAGACGATGGATTACTTGGAAGCCTTCACCGCGTTATTGCCGATATATGACTCCAGCTATTCGAAAAAGTGGGCGAATATTGGACTTTATTCGAACCAAATAAATGTCCGATATTATACTTAAACGCTAATGGCATCACGTTATCTTCCAATAAAGCTAATACCATGACCATTACTGAGATTTTTATGTGTTTTATTTCGTTTTACAGTTCTATACCTCTAAAAAAACACAATATATATAATTACTATGCTTTTATCTGAATAATAAATGGATTTTCTGTACATATAATATATGAACCACTTTAATACGTATTATACCTCTCTAAGAAAATAATGCTAGATATATTTATACTGAAAAAATCCTATACTTTCGGCAAAACGAGTATCGCCAATTGTAGGTACTCAAATTCAATTTTCCTGATAACGTTTCAATGCATGAATAATATTTTTCAAGATGCATATCAATTGTACGTTTTGCATTAATCTCGATTGTATCCAATTCATGCGTAAAAACATACATATTAATCCATAAAAAAAACAACAAATAATCTTTGCGCAAGCGAAAAGTCTTACCGAGAAAATAAAAGCATAAGCAATCGACGCATCAAAGTTCACATTTCCGTCACATTTGCCGTGAAAATCAACCGTATCGTTTACACTACACTGTCATAAAAACGACAATGTTAATGTGTATAAAAATTATGATTGCCATAATAGTAATCGTGTCTGACGTTCCATGCAAACCGCGTGTCATTGAATTCCGTGAGACCGACGATATCAATATTGCACCAAAGCAATGTCAATATCAAACCCACCTCACTTCACCTATGGCTATCCATGTTTTACAATCCATAATCTACTAATCGTTTGTAAACGGATTTTCCAGACATTCCTACTGTCCGTGTATTAAAATTGTTTTACAAGTTAGTAGAGCGCGCAGTAGAATGACTAGATCGCATAAAATCAGTCAATTTTTATGATGATTGTAAAGTAAAGCATTCTACGACCGGTAGTAAACTAAAGCATTCTATGTAATGTTCTATCAGCAACCTTTCACTACTATAGGCTTAATGCCGCTTTCAACTTCATATTTTAATGGTTGACCAATATATATACATACATATATAAAGTAAACATAGCACACCTGTATTGTTTAAAACCACAAGCATCAATAACGATTTTAATACGCGTTGTACATTAAATCAAAAGTGTACAGTCTATTGTGTAAAATGGTATAAAATAAAGTTTGTTGTAATTTGAGAAGCTATAAAGACGAGCATTATAACAATGGTTATAATGATTATGGTCTGCGTTCATGTATTGAATGAAGATGTTTGGTCATAAAATAATATATAAAACAAACAAACACACATCATACATACATATGTATGTATGTCCCGTGACAGGAATTACCCCAAGGCGACACATATGGTTAGACTATTTTTGTACATAAGTACTAAAAATTTTTCAAATATATATAACAGTACATAGAATACAATAGAGACATCTATGGACAGTCAACGAAAAATTGATACACAGCAAATTCGCGAGGAATACATTATGTTGGTAACATGTTATAAGATTCAACAAATCCAAGACGGCAATTACTCGAATTTGCAAGAAAATGAGGGAGAGGATACCGATTTATTAGATTCATCACAACAATTAAGCTAGTAACATCGGAAAAATCTAGCAGAAGACGGTCGATCTGTGTTTTAAAAACCATAAGATCTCGCCAGCGGTGTATTTAGTTGGGACTTGAGCCCACGACCTCTCTTCTACCGATGCACTACGCTGTGGTTTATGTTTTAAGAAGATCGCTTTTGATTGATCCTCTTGTTTGAATGTGAGAGCTAGGCAGAACAACGCTACAGAAAGTTAGGTAAAATCAATGAAAATTGTGGAAAAGTGTATAGTTTATTGAGAGTGAAAAGAAATATAGCTTGAAGAAGTGTTTTAATATTACCCAAGAGGACGTAGTACAATACGAAGTAGGTTGAACAAATAATTGATAGATAAATTTGGTCAAAGTTGTGTCAGAATGAAAGGAAAGTACAGGGCGAAGTAATGATTATGATTAAGGATCCATCACAATAATTGAGCTAGAGAAATTGGAAAATTCTAACAGAAGATGGTCGATATGTGTTTAAATAACCATAAGATCTCGCCAGCGGCGTATTAGGCCGGGACTTGAACACACGACCTCTCTTCTGATATGCAATAGCTCTACCAGTGCATAACTTTTCGATGCAAAAAAATGCACACCCACCCTCTGCTTTTATATATATTTTATAAATATGTACATATATTTTATGGTGACACGAAACTCGTTCACAGATTTTCCGTAAACCGAGGATGCGCTCCAGGCATTACGTATACGGCCATCTCTTTCTCACCCCGTCTGTTCACCAAGATCTCGTTTACTATGCCATTACGTATGCAGCTATCTTTTTCACAGACCGTCTTTTATCGGTGAACAGACGGTTTGTGAAAAATATGGCTGCAATATTTTATTATATTTCAACTCTAAATGGATGCGATTATTTGATTATTTCGAAATATTTAAAACAAACGTCGATAAATCTATAAATATTAAATATATCTATTTTTGAAACATTTTATATGCATTTTCATATAAAAGTAATCTGGTAAACATTGTTAAAAGTCATATTTTAAGTATGTAAGCACATCAATTGAATATGTAATAAATCAATTAGAGCCTTATCGAATTATCGCCTGTATTGAGAATTAAGCTATAAACGTCAATAAAACTATAGTATTAAGACAAATCGTTTTGCACATACATACACTTTTGTTTCATAAGTTTTCTCCACGGATACAATTTCAAACAATTATTAATCAACTTGTGACTAATGTGAAACCCATTTTTTTAAATAATTCCTCTTTAAAAATTCCAAAATCACATCTGCGTCTATTGTATATAAATAATGATTGATTGATCAAACTTTGACATGTATGGGAAATACACTGGATTAACGATCGTATTTGATTGATTACAATTTTTCAAGCACAGACTCTTTTATATGTACTGTGATACGAGATCCTTCACTAGTTGACATCAAACGAGAACGTGCCGACAATTGGGATTATAATATATTGAGATTAAATGCTTCCGAGATAATTCTTAGATTATGTCAAATCGGAAATACCTCGAGGGTCCTCTTGAAAGGTTTTTTTTTCATTTTGCACGTACCTTTGCATTCAGACGCGTAAATATGCCGCGTATCTTGAGGTATTTTCTTATCAATATTTTGTGCTGAATGAGTAATCGACACCATTATTTATGTATATGTATATTCAACTACATGTATCAGCACTTATACAAACATATTTGATTAATTTCTCAATTAATTAGGTATGTATGGTAGATTTCAATCACGTTATTTATTACCGCTGGACAATTTTTTATCAACATGATAACGTATTAGAGCGATTAAATACCACTCTTTGAGTACATATTAAGGTGTGAGTTGTTTGTCTAGTTTGTTAAATAATATAAGTATTATAATTTTCATGCATTCTAAACTGTTATGATTTATATGAAAGGAATGATTTTTGAAAAATGAAATCGAATCAATTTTATAGATAGCGTATCTTCAGAACTATCGCTATCATATTGTATAATGAGATATTCTATGAAGACGATGTTGATGATCTTTGTTTTTTTTTTTTAAGGAAAGTTTCATGTAAAATTTGGTTCTTTAAATGAATTCGGTGCTTTGTTTATCGTAGTTGGATCTTTTTTACTAACCTCTTCTTATTTATGATGATGATTGATACCAATTTAACAGATTTCTTATGTTGTTACAGGAATGGGGAGCGATGGGTCGACAACAGACATCACGGGCCTCATCAATTCCACCGGTATGTAATTTTGCAATCAACTATATAATCTTTCAATAAACAAGACTTGCGTGCATCCTAGTTCATCTTGTCGACTTCTTCGGGAACACATGCTATGTTGAAGTGCATCTTCGTCACGGAAAATTTATTTATAAAATAAGTGGTGATTTTTTTACGTTGTACGTCGGTATTGAATCGTTTGAATATGTGCATATTTTTAATTAATACCTTGTTTATTTAGCTGTAAAACATTACGAAAATTAATGAAGCGAGATATTTTCAGATCATAATTTATCTTAATAAATTTAAACGGATTATATAACAAATAAAAATATTAGTTTCAAATATTAAATGTTTTATATTGCAAATAATATTGTAGTGAGACATCTATACATTTATTGAAAATACTTTTTAAATAATTAATAATTGAGTATTGAGACACCTATATCTGTATTTATAGAACATTTGCTTTGAAAATGAAAAAAATGTGAATTGCGACATCTATACGTATACTAAAAATAATTTTCAATGGTTAAATAAAATAATGTATATATATTGAGACATCTATAGAAAAAAGTTCGTATAAGATACTCGCACATAGATGGCGCATAATACGTTTCAAAAAGAGGTATAAAATCATGTGAAATAAATTAATATACATATTCACACATAGATGCCACTTTTAAATATCTAATTTTCAATTCACTGACCGCATAATTATAATTAAAATTGCTTTAATATTTCATTGTGTGCAATTGTGAATTTTTTGTACATTAATTTTATATTTACATAGTTTTAATTCTAAATTTATTTTAAAATAATATATAATATTCTTATGCAAGCGACGAATAAACTTCACGTCTGACTAATTGAACTAATCAACGACTTGCTGCATAATTGAATTCGTCATTTGACGTTGTGCGTCATGTTTTCCTGTATTTTATTCAGCGTTTATAACTAAACAAAAATAAAATAAATAAAAATGCCACTTATGGCAGTGTTTCACAATCTGTTGCCAGGCAACGCATTCTCACCAAACAAAAAACAAAAACAAACTTTACATATCCTTGAAATTAATACTTTTATTTCGATCACTAATTTGCAAATGCAATCGCATATCAGATTTTTTTTTAATAATATGTTATACAGATAGGTTTTTATATCAGTCTATGTACATTATCTGTTCATTAACACGATTTTTCAGTAAAATTTTCCATACAATATCTTTGAAACAACCTTGGGTATAAAAATCACGCTTGAACGTAATACACTATTTCGTCGCGTCGATTGATTTTCCTTGAGGTGAAAAACGCGCTGGAAATTCTGTGAAAATCACCTAGAAATATACAGTTACGTTCTCTTTTTGTCAACCATCCAAGTAAATAGTAAAAGCTATACTACGAGAGTGAAAAATTAAATAAAAACAAACTACAAATTATGAAAATTACATTTAAAATTTCACCCATCGCACTGATATATTATTATAATTCACACTTTCGAACCTTAGTCCCCCAACTCAAAAGTCGATTATGTCAGAGTATTGATTTAGCACGTTATTCACAAGACACTTGCTATCCGATAAGATATAACAGGATTATACTAATATCTGGTCACGTTTAATCGACGAGTCGGTTATGGAGAGATTGCATTACGATCAGTTTAAAGATCGTGCTTTTTTTTTTATATCTACATACACAATCATCAACTGGGAACAGATATGAATCACCTCTGGATCTGGTTAGCGTTTCATTGGGAAACTTCTATGTCAACTCTTATGACTAAACTGTAACAGTGTTAGCAGACATGAATCATTACTATACCTAAATATACCATACGTGTGTTTATGATAAAAAAATTCAAGGTTTACAATTTTCACGATTTTTTCGATAAAACACACTCGCAATGGAACGTATTAATTAAACATTCGTGTAATTTTGCCCTTTGTTTGACTTTGTTACCACACACAGTACTGTTTCTATAAATACGCTACACTTTTATTACTTTCGTATGTAAGTATTGACATATATCGTAAATAATTTTATTATTATAATTTAAGGTTTTACTATTGACGTAATAATACAGTATCTTATTGATGCTTTGTTTATTTTTATAGGCGAGAAACCGTGCAGTGCTATTATCGGTTATTGGATTACAAGTTGTACGCGTTAACTGTATGAAAATAAACTCGATTAACATTAACATTGTAAAATGGTAATTTGATCTCACACACGCCGAGAGTTATGCGGTGACGTAAATTGATTGAAAATATTAAAAAAAATCATAATATTATTAAAAATAATGATACTTGTTAAATTTTTAATTATTTCAAATGCTGTTGGTGTGTGACGCGTTTTCTTCGAGCGTCACAAGAGCGATCTTTGATTGAAAAGTCCTTGGTCGTTCAGCAAACTTCAAACCGACCGTGCGAATATAAATTAAAAGAATCCCCTCGACAGTGATATTGCGAATTAATTATTTCGAGTGAATTTTATGGCTCATGTGTGACACTTGCCAAATGATCGCACTCACGACATGTTCGATTTAATTTACTTCGATTATTCGAAACGCAATATAATAACAGATCAAGAAAAAACTTCTATATATACTGTTTTGCTCTAGAGCAATAGTCTCAGGGCATTTACCGCCATCTATTGAAAATTTATTTAATTAATTAAATTATTAGTTAATTTTTCTATTGGTGTTTTATATTATTTATATGTACATAGGAAGGTAGGTAGTTTTTACTTATTTAGGTAATACACCCGATTAAATTTTCATCGGGTCTATCACTATATTACAGGTTAGAAATTGCTTACGTCACGCCATATAAAAAAATACATAGCGGTAATTTGATTAAGCACGGTTTTGAACAATTTTTTCATATTATACAATTATATATAAATATAAAATGAATCATATTTTAAATGTATTTGAAAAAATACTACTGCGATGCGGATCGAACACAGAACCGACACATTTATTTTATTTATTATTTATTTAATAACTTAATATGCCATAACCCATGCGATCATATTTCATCGGGCACAACACTATTAATTATATAATTTTATTAATTAATAAGTTTTGGGTTACCCGTTCATCGGAAAGCATTATTACAGAATCGATTTGATTTCTTGTTGACAAGTGTTGCATTTCACTCTTTTTAACATGAACGCTGTGAGATCTCTTTTGCGAGAAATCAAATCGGGTTTGTTATAATGCTATCGGAAACCATTGCTAATCATCCATAAAACAATTCAACAATTTCTCGTGATTTAAATGATTGACTAATTCTGTCCATACTTGTCACCATCACTAATTTAAAAAAAAATTACCAATGCTCCTTGGCCTGTAAGCATATCGAAAAAAATACATAGATATGTATACCTACTTGTTCTTTCTAGTCTTTTAAATTAGAAAAAAAGATCTTCCATAGATAAGATTATTTGAATGAATCTAAAATTTAAAATCTTAAGTATTTTGCAATTGTTTATTCGCATTAGAAATCTCAAGATTTTTGCAGTGCAGTTTGGCTGTCATCGACGGAATATTTGCAAGACTGAACGATGTCGATGACGATATAATGTCGGGAAAGTCAAACTTCTTGGTTGAATTGAATGAAGGAGCAGCAATATTGAGGCCCAATGTAATCAACCTCTTAGTTTTGCTCGATTAATTGGGAAGAGGAACATCTACATACATATAACGGAGCTGCTATAGCGGCTTCCGCAGTGGAAGAGTTGAATGGCAGGGGCTGTCGCACGGTGTTTTCAACTCATATTTTGTATATTGATATTATTTGGTACTTATGTACAAAATTTCAATCATAGGTGTTGCATTAGGCAACTTGTAATGGCACCTATGGTCGGGGCTAATATATAACTGCACTGCTTTGTAAAAATAATGAAATACTGTATGTTTCTGTTTTTAATAAATTAATAAATAAATAATAGTATAAAGTATAATGCAATTTAACTAAATTTGTTCTACATACAACTATTTGTTAAGTTATGTATTATATGTATGTATATTCTTAATACTCTAACACTAAACTATATGGAAAAGGTTAACGTACACTTTGAAAGCTTTTATGTGTTCTTAAACTATATGATAATATATGTACCTATTATTTGAATAATTTTCAAAATCTGTTTTGAAAACTTGCTTACATAAAAAACATCGTCATTGTTATGTTTCAATTCTTTAATAATCTTATCAAAATTGGTTTACCTCTTCCGCCTGTTTTTATTTCTAATTTCAAACTTTCCAATGAATACAAGTCGACCACATGTACAGTACATACAGATAACGTAACGCAAGGCAAGTTGAAACCATAAAAAAGGCATTTGACAAATTTGTCATTCAACAATCAGACGCGTCATTTTCAAGAACGTACGTACAATAGATCCTCATCAATTGTACAGATGTAAATTTTCAAGACACATTCAGAGGCAAACTATGAAAATGTACCCGTCAAATTATACCGATCACGTTTTTGAAGCGTGCTGATTTTTCTCGCGATGATATCATTGGGAAAAAATCATGGATAATTTGCCCCGTCTAGACGGGCTTTGCAAATCTCGAAGATTGAATTCGCAAACGGTCAAAAGCGCAAAAACCCATCGACGTTTACCTTCGTGTGTCTGCTTAATGAGCATGCCGAAAAAAAAGACGATTATTAATTATATGAACCACGCTCTCCATCACCCGGAGTACCCACGAGTTGATGGATGATGTCGTAACTGCGGACGTTGAGGTCAAGGGTTAATCAAAATCACGCGGGATGATTTTTTTCTCCGACGACGAACCTCGAATCCGAAACCAATGACACAGTCCCGTGGCGTTGGACAGCAAGATGATTTAATTTAGCACCTCACGGTTTGTTTGAACGGGTACAGTTATCGAAAAACAAGTTGACAGAGATGCAGGCGACAGGCACAGCAACACAAGAACAGGTGACAAGATCTCTATTGGAACACGTCTGCTTTATACACCATTCATTGACACGAGATATCCCGGCAGCAATTCAATTGGTGGCCGTTATTGATAACCCAGACACACTTGTGTATACTGCGCAAATGTACTTAGTAATAAAGTATTTCATCATTTTAGTACAATATTGCCAACAAGTTTTCGA
Source organism: Arctopsyche grandis (assembly GCF_051622035.1). Lineage (NCBI taxonomy): Eukaryota > Metazoa > Arthropoda > Insecta > Trichoptera > Hydropsychidae > Arctopsyche > Arctopsyche grandis. The sequence goes on from NC_135367.1 coordinate 9,303,356, forward strand.
AAACAGTGTGTGTCTTGCATTGACGAGACGATTTCATGAAAGAAAAAAAATCATTTGAGACATTAATGCAGTTTTGTTACTATTTTCATATTCTGTCAGAGCTCATTGATGACTTTTCAATATAACAAATTACATCATTTCAACAATACAATGTAAAGTTTAGACTTTAATTTCAAATTACATCACGTATCAAATCCTCTCCAAAACCATTCGATGAAATGTCAATGGTCAAAACATATCGATGGCTTAATGCACAGATATTGTATGTCCATTGTTGAATTTGTATCGAATTTTAAGTTTGTAATAATTCAGGTTTTTCCTTTCAAGAAAAACATGAATTACGTAATATAGAAATAAATCTTGCTCGTAATATTAACAATGAAATGGAAAACATATGTAGATTACAATACAATGACAGTGGATGGAGTTGATGAAAATTGGTATGAAATTAAAATGGCTATTAATGAATGTATGTAGGTAACAAGGAAATATTTACCAAGTATACCAATTTGTCAAAAAAACGTGAATGGATGACTAAAAAAAACTAAATGGATCGCTGTAGAACATTTAAAAATGCAGAAAACGCTCGATATAAAGATATTCACCGCTCGATTCGAAAAATATTTAAAAAAGCGAAAGAGAAGGATTTAGGAGAAAATAGAGACAGTTGGAAAAATGCATGATCATTTTAACATGCACAAACAAATAAATAAACAGGAACAAATTGATTTATTTGTAAAACAAAGATGGAAAACTTTCAAGCAATACGGCTGTAACATTTGGAAGGAATATATGTATATATAGAGGAAGATTTTCAAACACAACGTAATGAACCAGAAATAAGGGAAGGAATTCAAATATCAGGTCTGTGAGTATTACACTGTGAGGTTGAAAATGTAATTAAAAAGGCAAAAATAAAAATAAAATATATGTAGAATTATTAAAATTATTGGATGAAGAAGGCATTCGAATACTGATAATACTTTTCAATCAAATATACAAGACTGGAAAAATTGCTCAATAATAGTTACAGTCGACATTTAGTCCCTTACCAAAGAAAAATAAGTCAAACAGCCGTGGTGATTTTAGATTTAATAGTTTAATGAGCTCAAAATCATTCAAGAAAGGATAATATATAAGTGCGAAAGCATTATCAGCGATCCATATTTTGAATTTAGAGAGGGATTGGAAGCAAGAGAAGCGTTGTTCTGCATGAACTTGCTCCTGCAAAAATGTAAGAAATTCAGGAAGAGGATATACGTCTGTTTCATCTACTTCGAAAAAGCATTCGATATAGTGAAACTTGATAGATTTATCCATACACTAAAACCAACAGGGATAGAGGGAAGGGATATCGCCCTTTTAAAGAACCTATACTGGAATCAATCTGCTGTTGTGAAGGTGGAAGACATAAAAAACAAAAATATAGAAAACTAATGACAATTAGCATGGAAAAGACAGACCCGATTGTGCGCGGACAAATTATTGGAATGATTGAATGAGATGTTGTCGAAGAATGTTAAAAATATCATAGAAGAAACTTGTGAATGACGAAACTGTCCTCCAGCTTCTTTATAAAAAGAGAGCTTCTTGACACGGTAAAGCGCCAAAAGATGGAATATTTTGACCATGTCATATGTGGCCCCAAGTATCGCCCACTACAGATAGAGAGGAAAGTAGAAGGCAAATGGTGGCTTGGGAGAAAGAGGCTCTCTTGGCTTCAGAACATCAGGTCATGGATGGGACTCGGACTCGGAAAATTAGGTATTAGATAACACATTTATAGTGTCTGCCCATGATAGTTGCCTACGTCCGAATTCGGATTTAGAATAAGAAGAAGAAAATTTCATCAAAATGGATTCTGTAATAAGAATGTATGTATATATTTTTACTATCAGTATCACATTTTTCATTATCCTCACATACCCAGATATTTACTTATCAAAATAGATAAATTTACAAAAAAATTAGTTAGTGGCTTCTGAAAAGATTATATCGAATTAAAGTAGCAAAGTAAATCATTAATTAAAAGATGTATTTGAAAAGAGATGAATATATAATTGGATTATTCGGTATATACATTAGTTTGAAATGTTAAGAACAGTCCGTTGATTATATTTTATATTTATTTTTTTAACACAATGGTTTAATGATGATAAATTTATCAGCGTTTTATTGTCCATAATAAAACATACATAATATGTACTTTTATTTATGGTTAGTATTATACAGACATTGAACTAAGCGGAACTAAACTTTGTATTCTAAATACATTAATACTTGAATTGATGAAATATTTAGGATTTATTTGTTCTAATGATTATGAGATAGCATTATAGAATAACCTTCATCATTCTCTGTTGAAAAATTGAACTGAATCATGGCGATGATTTTAACAATATATGTATGTAATACAAATTTTATTTTTTCTGTTCACAGGTGCCGAGTTAACAGAACTTTCACATCTTGGTAAGACTCCATTTTCATTTTTAAATTAAAATAATTGTGTCGAGACTGTCATCGTGCAGTTATTATAATGATAATTTCAACAGGCTCTATAATGTAATTACATTTAAATATTATATATTTTTGACGTATTATGCCTGAGTACATATCGATATGCATTAACCGGATACAAAACCACAACGTATCATATAAAGAACGGTCATAGCATTTCCAGTGTTGCGATAAAACTGATAAGTTTACAAGTGTTGTTTTCTCTCATCCACATTTCCAACTTGAAGCATTCTCTCAATGTTAAATAATAATTTAATCACATTTATTCATATCGCCTAGCAACAGCCTCCTTGTAACGTTGCTCGTATAAAAAATGATGATCATTTTTTTCCATCCATCAATCGACGAACTTCAGATGTGCCCATTTCGAAATAATGTTGAAAAAAAATGGCCAGTCATTACTCTCAATCAACGTTCGCAAAACGTGCAGTTCACCAATCAAAAGTTAAGCTTTTTTAATTGGAAACAGTCTTGTTCTAGCGGTTCTGGCGGTCTCGTTCCTATTTCAAAGACTTTTCCTTCAAATTTCGCACCGCATCTTCAAACAACGACACTTGACACCGAAACGTGTCATCAAAATTTGTAGTTCTCGGATGGTGGCAATGTAAAGAATGGGTAATACGATACATAGGACAATTGCTCTATTTCGTGGGAAATTAATCTATTCAAACATCAAAACCTGTTAAATTATTTTAACAGGTTTCAAAATCGATCGGTGAATCTCACGATTTGTTCCATTTCTGTGATTAGTCTTAAGCTTCGAGGCATATATGAATGTATATATGTATGTACATATACATATACATATAATACCAATGCTCACATCTATAAGATAAGTTACAAATCACGTGCTGCTGAGTAGCTTATATCGATATTAGATTATGTTCGGTGCATCATGTGGGACGAATACAATTTATGGTAACTGCTCCGCCCATCATTTTTATTATTTAAAAAATGCAATGCAATGAAGCAGAACAAAAAAATATATGAATGTAGTTTTTAACGATTTACATGCACAAATGCGTAGATGAACATTTACTCGTGCAACTAAAGAACAAAGAAACTTGGTCCAGTAAATCTAGGATTTACATAAAGTGTGTCGATTTGGTTTAAAATTAGATTTGTGACCCACAATTTTAAAGCTCCATCAGAATATTCATCAAAAATTTGGTTGGTTTGATGAGGATGAATTAGTTGGAAGCTGAATAACTATTCAAATGCCCGTTTTTCGTTAAAACTTCCTGCAAGAATATCCAACAATTAGCAACAGCTCTATTCGAGTAGAAAGCCCATGCAATGCTGCTGGTTTTAATAACGTTACAAAAGGTTCTTATGCTGTGGAAAACCTTTCAAGGGGTCTGTGATCAGCACTCTTTTAAAAGTTTAATCTTGATGACATGAAAGTTGGACGTTTTCTTTGATATAAACTGAACCAAAGTTGATGACCATGGATGGACTTATTGATCTAAGAAGAAAAACGCTTACTACAATTATTATTTTTGATTTTGTAAATGGTTAAAAACTTTAATTGAAAAGAGTTTTTTACTGATAAAGTCCATAGAAAGAATGAGAGTGAAAAAAGTAACTTTGACGACTGTTTAAGTGAGATGTGAGTTGATTTGACAGATGGTTATACGATGTAATTTTTAATGATTTCTTTGGTGATTAAATTCTTCTAGTTCATGCCGGACACATTTGCCTACTTTAATGAGAGCTAGCCCCCATACATATGTCAATAAAATATCAAAGCTATCGAAAGACCGTGGCTTAAATCAGCTTACGAATTCAATTTTTTACAATTACAGCTTACAATTTCTTATAACTAAGTGAAACTAATAAGCGAGAGTGAAAAAAGTAAATTCTAATCTTAATTTTAAATTTTAATCTTAAAAAGTAGTTGTTAACTGATAGCCAGCTGTTATCGTTCCAATCTGACACAATATTCCGATGTAAATTTAAATGAGTTCTTAATGATTAAATTCTTTTAGCTACATGTCGGAGACATGGCTTATTTCAGTGTTAGTTAAATCCAGTATGTCGAAAAGATACCAAAGCGACCTGAAGAAGTGGTTCAATATCAGATCAGAAATTTTTGATGGGCAGGAGTGTCACTGCACTAGAGTGAAACTAACAAAAAGCTTGTATAAAGGCTAAGAATCTTAAAATGTCATTTTACTAAAAAAAATAAACCTCTTATGAATACAGCACGCCGAACGAGTGTAGATAAACAAGTTTCCAGGATATGAAGACATGCCAAACTGCATTGACGATAAAAGAACAAGACCCATACATATCAGGGTAGATTCCAGTGGGGAATCCCATGGGATTGTATCGACGATTCTTATGGAGATAATCAATTGGTAGTGACTTTATTTCTACATCCAACCAATGGCAGGTACATATTACTTACTTCAGGAAATTATGACATTCAACCGTCAATTTGACATTCAATCATTAGTGTGGTAAAGTAGTCTAGTAATTGGTATAATTTCCAACAATTCTGATAGTTCACTTCGTAATGAATTCGTACCATTTGTATACCTCAAGAACACAACTTACTCCTACGTTCAATTGGAACACTCAATTGATTTGCGTTCGTGACGTGTTCTTTTCCATTTTTATTTTTCACGTCAGTTCGTTCCCCGGTCCATAATCCGACGAATAACCTCTATGCATTTTTAAATCACTGTAGTACGCGTATGTTTGTACGTGCCGTCGTTATCGTGCATCATTGTAATGTCTAAAATATTTATATTTAATGCGATACTCCATTTTGAGGTTCAATGTCAGTGTTACAGAGTGGAACCATTGCCTATTGATCGAGGAAAATGCCAGTACAAACATACAGTCGAAAATACGTCACACTGTCAAGGTTGAAAGTTTGGAAAACACCGTTCTAACATTCATGAGACGAATTTACGCAGCATTTCAAAAGCTTTCGAATATGTGCGATTACATGTTGTGATGTTATGTGACGTGAAATCGGTTTTTATATGAAAGAAACCATTTTCTAGTGTGTACGAATTGTGTTAAAAATATTGAACGTGTATTGATTAAACATCAAACGGCATGTTCAATACATTATTCGACAAAAAATTATAATATATGCTAATTCGAACATGAAAATAAATTTGCGATATAAATTCAATCCTCATTTCCATTCACTGACGTGCATGTCCAAGTACATTAATAAAAATAACGACTATTTTCGATTCCGAACGTACATACATATAAGTATTGACTAGCTATTGACGCAATTAAGCGGCTTATTTTTCATTGAAATCAAAAAAAAATCCGACGCAATTTCAACATACCATTATTTTTTATTTTAGCAGTGAATTTATTGCAATTAATTTCGATTAAAATACATCGAAGATGACCTGGAAGCCTAGCGCTAGTGCGTCACAATAGAAACGCAGCTGACCTGATTTAGTTTTGTGTCATAATCAAATTCGTCCCCAAAGTGTCAAATGGTTGCAATATAAAACGATTTGATTACTATCTTGTCTAGCCTGGCTTTGAATTTACTTTTGATCACATTGTAATTATCAGTTTGAAAGGAAATGGACCACGGATTAAAATGTCAGTCTACATTACAGTCTTAGACAAATTAATGCATTGATTATTTATTTCTTATACGATCATAAAATTTTGACTTCGACTATGACGACTTAATGCATAGATAAAGCTGTGTTTTTTTTAATGAAGTACACTATTTTATAGACGCTTCAACTGAAAATGACACCACGTGTCGCAATACTCGTATTTGACAGATTATCTCTAATGCGTGCGAGAATCAGTATCGTTTTTCATTTATAATACTTAAATGGCGCTTAAATTTTATACAGTAGTACTTTTAATAAAATATTTTTTTAAAGTACTTGTATTTGTTTATATCCGCGTTGTGTTAAATTTGTCGAATTTTTGCTTTTGTGACAATGAAAATAAACAAAGGTAATAATTGTCACGACCTTCATTATCGTTATTGCACAATTGCATGTGCATTTTTTACAATTAGAACTCAAAGTCGCTTTGTTGGTGTGTTTCGAGGTTACCTTTTGTTTGGTACGGCGCTCTGTAGGAGGCTGGTTTTGCTTGATTGGACTGAAGATTAATGAATCTTGATTAATTCATAAAAGGATTTAAAATAACGTCAAAAAAACATCTAACTGCATTAAAAAATAAAGTAAAAACTGCTAAGTACTAAATATATACATAGTACTAAAAAGTTTTGTACTATGGTATATAAATGTATCACAATAAATATTATATTTGCTGTAATTTAATTTATCTGCTTATCTGTTAATAAACATATTACAAACGTCGATTTAGGTTAATGACACTTCAACAATATTTGCATGATTTAAATACATTAAATAAGGATCAACGCATATTGCACATTTGATTCAAATCAGAATTTGAAACGTAAACATTTCTCAAATGAATTAAGGTCAAAATCGTCTCGAAACACTGTTTATATATGTATTTTGAAATCGGATGATTATAATCAAATGATATTATTTTTTTTAGTCCAAGTTTAAATATCCAGGTCAAACGTATTGTTTTATTAAGACTATGTGACCCAATTATATTTGATACTTAGCAGGTAGTTGTCTGATTTAGTTTACAATAGTCAGAAATATAATACTTTGGTGTATTTTAACTGTATCGTAAAAATCTTATCATTTTAGCTGAAAAATGATTATCATCGAAATTGTAAGATTAAATTAAAAAAAAATTTGTGTGGGTATTAATATGTACTTTGTTAATTCGTTGAACGGAAACATGCTTAAATCATTTATTTAATCGAAACAATAACTTTTGATAATACGTTCAAACAAAGATATGACGTGCGGCAAGTATTGTTGAAATAACTTTATGGGAAATTTTCCAGCCAAACGCGAATTTCCGTGATTTTAGAACAAAGCCGAATGTGAAATCGCTTGGCTACGACTACTCGAGTGAAGAAAATCGTGATGACAATGACGTAGAATACGTCCAAACGACGCCAAATGGGAGAAGTCTTTGACTACGTCATCGGAAGTCACGAGGAAGGAACATGTTGAAAGGAAAATATACCAAGTATATAAATCAAGCGTCTATCGATCCGTCTTGGTCGACTAGAAATAACCGGTTAAATCACGTAAAAGTAAACTGAAGTTTCGTCCATCGAAGGTTTACAGTTCGAATGCACCGAATTTCAAGTTGCATACCTCTTTTAGAGATGGTGAATTTTCCGCGTGCTTTTTTCTAGAGGAAATGTGTTTTTAGTGTGTCAGTATTGCAATATTAGACGACCTTTCACAGCCACTCAATCTGAGAAAAACTCGTTGTCGTTAGAACGTTCTCTTACAACAGAGACGGTTACGTCTTGGAATCCTGGCTGGCTGTCAAGGTTCCACCAGCAAGAGTCCACTGGTGTTAAACTTTGAAATTTGTCATAATTATCATGTCATATTTCGATGTATATAATAAGCTAAAAAGTGATAAAATTTTTCTATGTAATAGAATGTCGTTTTTATATTAAAAAAATGTATAGTATTTGATATCAAACAGGATTATTAGTATTCACCAATGGTGGCCTTCTAGAAAATTTTCTAACTAGTTCGAGAAAATTACTTTCACCATTCGAGTTCTTTGTGCAAACCTGTCTATTTGATTTAATGTGTCACACATATGTATGTTGAATTATATAATAGAAAAATTTAAGAACCTTTGATTGCACTTCATATAGAATTGCAGCTCATTCTGAATATAATCACATATGTAACTATGAACACCTGGCTTCGACTAGGAAACGATTTTTATAAAATAATTATATTTTCATTCACTTAGTAATAAAAAATTATACGTAATTATAATATGATACTACTACATACGTTTTAAATTTTTATTCAAAAAATAGTACTTCAAGGTTTTATATGCGAGTATCAAGTATGAAGTAATTCGAATAAAAACTATATAAATATATAAGTACATATGTATATCAAATGTATATGTAATACATGTATTTAAAGAAAAATGTCACATATAAATTTGTGATTAAACTGTGAAAAGTTTTGCTTTGATTCGGTAGAACGGTCTAGTTAACAGTTAGTAAAGAGATCGATTCAATGTTTTTAACTTAAACAAAACAAATCTCCAAAAATATTTTTTTCAGATTTTAATCCAGAATATTCAAATATAAATACATATTTATCATTATTCTTTAGATATATCTAATGAAAATATTTGCATTCGCTATTTGACCCAAAATGATGATCCAAATTGTAGTATACTAGTTGTTTTATTTGTAATATAAACAGCTTAAACATGGCGAATCTAATAATAAATATTAATTTGTTTTTTTATTAAATTTATTTGAATCGAAAAAAATATAATATTCAACCAATTGAATTGTCGCCATAGAAATTTTGCATTGTTTATGAAATTCCCAACCAATGATACAAACTTACATACCAAGTCTCTTTCGAAATTATATATTAGTTTTTTTTTATTGTTTAATCATTTTTTTTTCTAATCTCATTTTACATACATATATGATACTTAAGCTAAACTAATTCTTAGTATGATTCTTAAATCATTATAAGTCATTACACATCTGTTTAAATGCCTTATTGAAACAGATGTTTAAAACGAAGTATCACACGATATCGTCTCACACCTACTTCATGCAAACAATTCCCAATGATTATTCATAAATCCTGAAAAAAAATCGCATTATCACATTAAAACAAACACAAAATCGAATCAAAGCAAATTCGAAACAAAGATCACAATATTGCATGCTGGAATGAGACACAAGTCAAGTTTTTGCCAAGTCGAAAATTTCCTTGACATTTCACCAGTCCAACTGTTCAACCACTTTTCAGCGAGAACGGTTTATTTAGGTGTACATATCTGCATTCAAATATTAACCATTGTCATCATCGGCAAACATTAACACAAGCCGATGATCGATGGCGGACACGTCGCCTTGTTGATGCATTTTATATTATATTATCTATATGCCTTTCATATGAAACGTTGTTGCCAGGCGCCTCTTTTTTATCACACGCTCGCAAAATCAACATCTATATATTTTTCTCGTGGCGCATATTTCACCGATGAATTGTTGTGAAAATTAGAATGTTATTAAAAATAAACATTTGATGTGTTAAATTTAAATGTCACTCGAACAACACGTCCCTACGTTGGAACAGTTGTATGGTAAAGTGGGTAAGCGTACCGTACCGTTACAAAGAGCCGTTTACTACATACATACCTATATAATACTGTCAACTATTCCATATAGGAAACTCAGTTTAACGACGACTATATTTAACCGTGGACCACCCACAATCTGCAAGTGTTTGTATTTGAGATGTATATCATATGTATCCGATGCGGTGCAAACGATCGACAAGCGCCAGACAGACTGAACCACAGATTAATGACATGTGTACCTTATGCGTGCGCACTGTTCGCACTTACACTAAGTGAAATCTACCCGAAGTCCCGACATACCTACCCTGTATGCGTTCTGTGCTTCTGATACTTTAGTTCCAAATTTTTCCTTATTAAATTATTAAAAACTCGCCAGAAAGATGCAACTCAATTTTAATAATTACCATTTTAATAATTGCATATGTGCACATCGAAAGGTTACTCGTCATCTGATGTGCAATTTTTCATTCGTTAAGTCGAGAATTGCGTTTAAAGCAGCCATCTAGTTAATCTGTGGTTCAATCCGTCTGGCGCTTTTCGATCGTTTGCACCAAATCCCATATGTATCTTGTGGAACTTCATCTTTCGTGATGTATCTCCATAATGTGTAGACCAAAACTAGGCGACTGTGAACTGGACGTTTGAAAGATTTCATAAGTTATTTGATGGATATATATGTATGTATAATTGTTGGCAAGATTTTGATTGATTCACTGAGCAACAAAAAATCACGTTTTTGAGTTACCAGAGCGGAAACTAACCAAGCTTTACTAAGTTTGACCCACTGAATTCGAATATGATATTGATTTTTGTTGGTGGGTGATCGTTTACGAGATATGAGCGTTTAAAAAAATCCGCGATTTTTACAGTTTTTTAGCTTTTGCGGTCTTTAACTCAAAATTTAGGATTGTTACGCTCAAAGTGAGTATTGGAATCAATAGTCAGATATTTTTCCTATTAATTTAAAACTTTATTAATTAATTAATTTAAAAATTAATTAACCTAAAGACCGCAAAATCTAAAAAACTGTGAAAATCGCGGATTTTTTTAAACGCTCATATCTCGTAAACGATCACCCACCAACAAAAATCAATATCATATTCGAATTCAGTGGGTCAAACTTAGTAAAGATTGGCTAGTCTCCGCTCTGGTATTTTTTTTGTTGCTCAATGTTATCAACTCATTAAGAGTAAATAGTGTGGCCAATTTCATATGGAACAGCTTCAACAAAATATCAAAGAAGAACTGGAGATGTTGACGCGGAATAGAAGGACACCCATTTTTCCGAAATATTTTGTTTTTCACTCAACACTTTTTGTACTCAATAACGAATTTATTGATCTATTTACCCACTAAAAATTGAAAATACCGAAATCAAATAAGTTACACCGTATAAATTGAACAGCTCCATATACATATGTACAATATACAGGTACTTTGATATGATTGAAGTCATCAATATTGCCCCAAAATCCTACGTACGTATGTACATATTTCACTCTGTCACTTTTGATGTATTACGTCATTGAAATTTTCTAAACAAAGCGTGTTTTCTGAAAGATTCTATACCAATCGTGTTTTCAGCAAACAAATATAACTACACATATTTATATTTTTAAAACATGTCAAAAACGAATAGAAAGCCGTACACTTTTTACTATTAGGTGTAATCTTTCACTACCGATATAAAATATATTCCTGACATAAATGTTGTTTAGTTCTGACGCCATAGATTAAGTTAACGATCTAGTGGTTATAAAATCGGTGAATATACATATAACACGTGTGTGTTTCCAAAAATACTGGTTATTCTCGATTAAATTAGAGCTACAGCTCTCCGTAAACTGTATGTGATTTTTCCGAATTTCGTATGGATCGAGGGTATCATCTCGTTTCAATTTGGAAATTTATGTAGACTTACTTGCATTTAGTTTCATATTTGAATCTACCAAAGTGATACGAATAATGGAAATTTAACTTTACGTAAGACGTTACGTTGTGACCAAACGTTTCGCTGAAAGGATGTTTAAATTCGACCGAATTTTGAACACGATCTGTGTAATTTCAGTGGAAGGAAAATGCGATAAAGAGATAATGAGATGTCTTCTTGAATCAAGTAAATATTGTAAATGTGTCATAGAAATGAAAAACAAAGAGACTTAAAGAGAATAACATAGAAAATCAAATAGTTTTATTAAACGTGTATTTTTTTCCTTACTCGGAACACGTAGACAGAGAAATGTTATTAATTTCACAATTTTGATGCTTAGAACACTATATAGTATATGTATATATTTGAAATTGAAAACTGACTATCGTGTAAGTAAATCACGAAATTTTGTATCCATTGAATTCATTTAATCGGCATTAAGAATTCTTTGACGTCACGTATTCCAGGTGTTCTATCTATCTATAGAAAATTTCATAACATTTCATTTAAAATACAAAGGCGATAGTTGATTTATCGATTATTTACATTTAAAGATAATGATAGAAGACTTGCTATTATTGTATCCATACAAATTTAACTTTCAAATTGTATATAATAAATACATACGTACTAATTATACCTGACAAACATGTACGTCTATTATTATACACCGATCTATTAGGAAGATTTGCATTCTGTTCATCAGATCGATTAGCACTTGCATACAAAAGATGCAATAAATACGTGCACGTTAATACAAATCATTTACAATATTTGACAAGTCTCATTGATCGCATGACATATTCACGTGCAAATAGATGGAACGCATATTCAGAAGTCGCGTCCCAGTTTCTCGATGGAAAGTTGCGACATTTGAAATGCGTTTTATTTCAATAAAGAGGGGATCGATGCCCTTGCACGTGCATCCCACCTGTGACGTCAGTGTGGTTTAATTTTACACGTGAAATGGGGAAATGGAGCGAGTCCATCGAGGGAACGGGTATTTGCGTCCCTAATAAACATTCGGATCACCTTTGAAGATGAAACGTTGGGCAATGCATCACTTGGGTAACGCACTATTGAAGTTATCACTTTCTGAATTAACAAATGTTCAAAATAAATTCATATTAAATATTTAAATAAATAAGCATATTCGACTGGAGCTCTGTTGTTGAAGATTTGAAATCTCCATACATTCATTTAATTTTTTTGCAACTGTTCGACTCGAAAAATGGTTCAGAGACGAGATATAACTTTTCTTATAGATCTATGCCCAGTGAACACGAATCTGGTAATAAAAAGTGTTAATTGGCTCGAGATTCGGGGATATACATATGTGTTTTTTAAATCGCGTTTTTTAGATCTATAAGAAAAGTTATATCTCGTCTCTGAACCAAAAAAAAAGTTGTCATTTGTCGAACAGTGCAACCATTCCTTGAATCATCATCATTTACAGCCATTCTCTATCCACTGTCGGATGAAGGCCTCTCCATCAAGCTTCAATTCGTCTCTGTTTTGTGCAACTCTCATCCATTTCACCCTACACATTTTTCTAATTTCATCCATTCATCTTCCTTGCGGGTTTCTTTTCATCCTTTTAAATTCTCTCGAGTACCATTCTGGCACTTCTTTTGTCCACCTTTCGTCCATTCTTCTAGCCACATGACCCGCCCATTGCCATTTCAATTACTTCACTCTCTCCACTATATCCCACTTCCACTCTCCTTGTCACATTTCTTACCCAATTTGATCAGAGCTTATTTTGTTATTTTTATTTTAATGGCCAATTGATGTATACAATTAGTTCCTTTGGTATCATTATTTTTAAAGCTTTTTCTTCAATTATATCTTTAAAACTAAAGTACCATGCTAAAAGGACTTCCTCGAAAAAAATCCCTTGATTTAATAGTTTTTTCCTTGAAATGTACTTCACTACATATTAGAATGCCTCTATTTAATTTGTAAGTAACTTTTAGTGATTTTGATCAGTTATAAAATATAAATCGGTGTTTTCCCCGTTGATATATCAATGGATGAACGGTCAGTAATATGTTGAATGGTCAGTCATATACATATTAGGGATGCCAATACCGTTATTACTGAAACCGGTTTGGTCAAAATTCGACCTTTGGTAGTACAAAATACACTACCAAGTAGTACTGAAACGTAATAATTTCAATTTTATGTTGAATTGTTTCGAATTTAGAATAAAAGGCTGTATCGGCTAGTTTGTATGGATTAGTCGAAGAATTAGTCAATATGCAACATCCTTTTTGACCTGGTATTCAAAAAAGCTGCGAAGTGTATCATAAATTTAAAATATAATTTAAATATTTTATTGGAAATTTATTAAATTTCATTGCACTAATTGTTTGAGTATATCAATACCGGTGAATATCGCTACTACCAGTAGTGAATTTTTCAGTAGTACCGGTAGTGCTAAATGTCGATATTTATGGAATAAAATACAGAAAATAAATATTATATGTACATACATATGTATATCGATAGATAAAAATTTAATATTAAACATCAGTATTGAATTAAATGGTCAGATTATTTTGGCAGTTGGTTTCTAATTTAAAATATGAATTATTGTGCTATTACGCATCATTTCATATTATAAATAAGTAAATAATCTTTAGGCAGAGAAAACATGCGTGTAATTTTATGACATTGGGATGAATCCAATAAATGTATTTACTGATCAATCTCGCATGTACATATGTATGCATATAGTTACTGATCATTGATCTTATTCTATATAAAGTTAAGAAGGATTTTGATCTCGTCAGTGCATTACTCTTCGGCCCAGTTCTCAAGCCGAGTACCGTTCATAAATAATGATAAAAAAACATGGCTGCATTTAGGTCAGATGGGACATATTTCTATTAAACGATACGAGGTTGGAGAAATTCACCATTGAAGAGGGATATTTCTATTAAAATGTACATTTTATATACATAGAATAATTGAACCCAACGATATGGCCATTAAAAGTAAGGGTACTGAACTAAAAGCGTTGCTATCCACTTCATACATTTGTGATAAAAAATTGCGATAAATCACGCAAATTTTGTAAGCGACCTTAAAGTGAAAAATATAATAAAAACGTCTAGCTTCAAAGTAATATACAATCTTGCGGAAAATATAAACATTTTGGTGTAACTTTCGTTTGTTTTGTGAAAATGAGGACTTTCTTGATGTGTTTGTCTCGAAACAATTTATTATGTATAGGAATCAACGTAAAAAAATATATGAAAATTTTAAATTACACTTTTGCGGCTTCTACATATACTTTATTTTCATGTAAAATAAAACAAATAAAAAAAATATACATGTTGACCGCAAGATTATAGAGACTGCTGGGGGGCAGCTGTCACAATATTAACCATAGCTTTATGACGGGTTTCCATTTTATGCCGCAGAATAAACCACATAAATCATAAAGATAACGTCTTTTTCGCGAGAAAATAATTAAAACAAATACATTACACTTATCTTGAGATTTGTGCAAAATATATTTTGTCTTCGTCATACTTAAGACAATCAGCAAAAAAGGGAACAAACACTTTACAATCAACATGGTAACACTACCAAAAGTAAAATCTAACTATTTGTGATAATATTTGACATTCGTATGTAGTAGTGACGTATCTTGCGAAAAATTTTAATGATAGTAATTTTCATTTGACGTATAGGTACATATTACAAAAGTAAACATTTATAAAAAGATTGTTATTAAGTGAATGAACAATACAATACTAGAAAAGAATTTTAAATAATCGTTTAGTTATAATATTATTAACATGAAACTATACATGATTTAGAATCAAATTCAATATGTATACGATTAAATTATAATATCATGAATAGATTAGGTTTGCGTAAACACAAACGGACAGTTTTCGATTAATTTCGTCTCGTGCACACTTCCTCTTATTACACTTCCTCATATCAATGCTAAACACTTATAAAAAGAAGATTTGACTAAACCCGGAAAATTCAACAAACTGCAACCACCTAAATCACTAACTAAATGCACTTCAACGTAACACACACGACGTTATATCAAATGCGATGCGTACATATGTACATACAATGTTCGTTGAAGTTTGTATTGGATTCGTTTCAAGGATTTCCCACACCTATATATAAAATTTGCGTATACATATTTGCAGCGAGAAGAGAAGAAATAAAAGGTGAAGAGTGAGGTTGATGCATTCTCGGAAGACGAGTCGTATATAAACTGAAAACCGATATTGTTAGATTTAACTCTCCATATAAATATCGCAAGCTTCGAAAATCCATTACGGATAAGGGAAGATCTCACAGTACATGTGTATATTCCTCGTTGGAATATTGCAAGTGAAATGCACTCGTATTGCAATCGAGGTGAAAATAGATTGGTTATGAACACATTGAGGATGATAAAATACCCATAACTCGAGTGAAATTATTTCATTTCATATTGCAACCTCTACATAGGTCATAAACCTGAAAATTATTCTTACTTTCGACATCGAGAATTTTCCAAGTGATAATATTTCTTATTTATTTATTAAAGTAACGCTTTGAAACTTTAACATATACTTCATAATGAGAAAAGTAAATGACCATAGAATACATATATGTACATGGATATATTATGTATGAGTATAATATTTCAAAGCTGTAAAATATTTCAAAATATTAAGAAAAAAAGTATTTTGGCAGCCAAATTTTTATTTAAATAAATACAATACTGGAAAATTGGTGTTTATGACATAAAAAAAGGTTTTTTATTATGAATAATTTTTTTTATAATAATTTTCATTGATTTGTAAGATTTATTAAGATTTATTTTGATTCTATTGAAGAAAACCTTGGATATTTACCGACTGACATTTGTATTAAAAATATGTACACCTAGTAGCATTAAGCTAATGTAATTTTTTCATTATTTAAAAAAGTTAACAGTATATTTACATACTTTTTACGTTACGATAAGCATTTTAAGCATTCGTATTTCTTGAAAATAGTACCTCCTTGCTAAGTCAAATATTTACAGAACGTCACAGCATCTCTTGAACACGCCAGACAAGATGTCTCACCGTTGGCGATAGCGACTCTCGCGAGATATATTACTTCAGAAGAAGCCGTTGCATATCTTATAGCAGACATAATTAATATTTATGCATATAAATTATACTCACACACACACAAACAAACAGGTAATAATAAGTCTGAACGTCGCATCGTATATTGTACGTACGTGTGTTCAAACGCGACTACCAATCGCTGTGAGATCTAAATCAGGTATCAATATATATTTTTTAAATGACCTTAATGACGAAATGGAGACTCCGTTGAGTAAGCGTATGGGTTAAACTGGTCGAATTTATGATCATACGTTCATATTATGCGTTCAAGGCAAAGGTCGCCGTATCTGTTCGCGGATAGTTGTTACCTCATTCATTCATAGCTGCGTTGACTTATCATGAGCTTTGCTTGGGTCTGTCTCCGTGTCCAGATAACTTTGATGATTTTTTCCTGACCTCAAATGTTGGAGGCCTTATCAGGTCCAACATTTTGTCCGATCGATCAATTATACGATGTCAAAGTTGTGACGATTTCGGTCACGCGTGAAATTTACATTGTCCCAGTTGGACGCCATGGCAACACGATTCCGTCATCACAATGTTCTCAAATTAGATTTTATTTTAATTTTATAGTAACATACACTCTTATAATAACTTAACCTTTTACACACCCCATAATCTATATTATATTTATTAACCGTATAATTCAGTAGACATTTTAAACGAACAATGGTTTCGACATTGTTATTTAATCTAATAAAACATTTTTTTTTTAATTTTATATTAATAAATTTATATTTATAAATACCTCAATACATACTCAGCTAAAATCTGTAAACATATACGTACATACATATTTAATTGAATGACATTGCTTTAAGAAAATTATCTTAATAATATTGCATGCACATAAATAAATGTAGCATGTACGGCAATCTTCACACACAGAAAATCTTTCCTTAATATCTAATCGACAGATCCTATCTTGAATATTAATTTTTGGGACAAAAATAACCTTTTTAATTATAATATTTCAACCTACGATGCTTTGTCATAAATGAGCATACTGAACATGTGTGGCAGCAAAACCGATAAAAACAATGGGATGTTTGCATAAGCTATTCCCCTGTTTATATTTGGGTAGATATGATAATGTTGTAACATGGAAATTGAAGATTGTGCATTATAGTTTATCTCTACATACATATGTATATATGTAGATATATTTGTATCATATATGTATGTACATTTTAATACTCTTCGTGGTCTTAAATCAATGCCTCACCTAAGCTACGGTCTTTCTTTGGGTCATTTTACTACGCATTGTCTTGAATATATTACGATTAATTTGTTTCAATTTATAAAATATATAAAAAAATAACCTCCAGATGTCTTTTTTCTTAGTTAAGTGGTCCACTTATTTTAAATAGAAATAAGTAACATTTCGTTTGAAATTTATTCAGATGTAAAAATATAAACTGACTATTTCCCATTACTCAGATTTAAAGTTGTATAGAAATTGATATCATTAATAAATATTATGTATTTGAAATTGCGTACATTATTACGATCGCACTCTCACTTCAAAGTTTCTTTTCTTTTGATACAGTATATACGTGTTCAATTATATTCAACTTTCATTTTCTTTAACATTGTTACCATGTGTACAATTACAAGGCACATATCAGTTTTCAGCCACGTTTTCGTGGACTTTTTAATCCATCCTAATTAACTCCTCTATTAAGTGACATTACGAAATTCGTAAGTCCGGCAAATTTATACGTTATCTACTATTGCAAAATGTCTATTTCAAATCGAAAATGTTTAAAAATAGCACAGTTATGCGAGACGATGTCGAGTTGGTACTGTTCTAAATCTGTCCCATTTGCTGGCGATGTCGAACTTTTCCGAAGACAGTTGCTAGGCGTTAGAATAATCCGATAGCGGACATAAAGAAAAAGTTAAATAAAACAAAATAAAAATAAAAGGGTCTTGGTCGACGAATGGTCTCCAAAAGTGTGATCTTGACAATCTTGGCTAAAGATTAAGGTTTTTAATCGCCAATGAAAAATTCATCTTCCTCGTCGAGGACCTGTTCCGTCAATCAATCGAGTAAAGCGTCGGTCGTGTTCCACTTTTATTTCCGATTTGGAAATAAAAGTGGCATCGTCAACTAAAAATTCATATTAAATTACTTCCTATTCCATATACATAGTTGAATATAACTATTATTTGCTATTGTGGCGAACTAGCAACAATTTGTTATCATTAAAATGTTGACGTTTACTTTTCAATGATTAATTATACTACATATTTAGAAGTGTTTTCTTATGTGATGAAACTTCATATGTTAGTCATAATGGTTTGCTAATTTTGTTATTGAAATAAAAGATCAAAGTTGTCACGTATCTAAAGTCAAAGATTTGTCTAATTAATGCTTGGATATATTTATTATACATGTATACATTCTAAAAACGAAGCGATTTTAATTATATTTACAAATTCCATTATATTTAATTATATGTATATGTAAGAATGATCTTCAAACTGTAATTTGAATCGATAATCTTATTTCTAAAAATAATAAATTTATTTTATATTAATAAACAATTATTGATTCGGAGATCTTTTCTACAAAGTTAGTACGTGATGATAAGCACATTGTATAAACGAGTAAACTATTAATTTAAAAACGATGTTATACAAAACTTATCAAAACATGGAATCATTAAAAATCAATTATCAACATTAGCCTGGAGCCTAAAATCAAAACATCCAAGCTATTGTTCATCGTCTATTATATATGTATTAATTTATGCGGGGTTACAATTATGACGTATAGTCTATTTATTTACTGACTGACTAATTGAAACTATATAAATTTCAATTTTGTTTGCATTTAGACGCATTTTCGGAATATGTTAGGCTTTTCCGATGCGGTGTTTTGTTATTATGCAAAAAAAATGCAAATTCGCATACCAATTAGTGGCATACAGATAAAATGTCGGATAATATTAGCAACATAGTACGTGGTGTTGCTAAGCAAAATTAGATAACGTCTCGAACTCTAAAAATGATTATGCTACCGTTCTAAAATAACAATAAACGTCTCGGATTCAATACTATTCGTATATAGGTCAAGTTTCATAACATCACCCGGTCTGAATCCACACTATTGCACATACCTGAAAATTAATTAGGCGACGCTTCAGGCATTTTCGATGCATTTTATATTGCGATATTCGCAAAGCGAAATCACAGTTTCCTGAAACTAATATACATATACATAGAAATCGTCTACACGTCGTGTCTGTCTACGTGTAAAATTATACTCGCCGTTTGGCTTTCGAACACTACGATCGGTACGATGATAATGTGCAAATTTAGGTGGAAACGCTGACGATGGAAACGAAGATAAATGAAAATGATATGGAACAAAGTTGGAATGATTCCAATTGGCGGGAAAATCGCATGGAAAATTGGAAAATTGCGACGCGTCAAGTCGTACGTTATACTCATATTAACACGAGTTTACTCGCGTAAGATAATGACAATTTATCAAAGTACGTGCCATTTATTTATATTAATAATTTAAAATATTTTTCTACACATGTAGGTACATATGTTTTTAATGTTGTTAATAGTACTTAGACACACGTGCCATTTAGATATTAAATAGTTAATAAATTAGTTCACCTTTCGATAAGAGATTTTGTTCAATATTTATGTATAAAGTATGAAAGGTCAAGCAATTACTATAATAAATATGTATAATAAGCATTAATTTTGTTGCATTTTTCAATATATATATATATTACATATGTATGTATATATTTTTACTAAATGCTATAGATATGCAGATAATAAATGCAATGTATATGTAGGTACATACATACATATGTATGCACATACAAATAACTAACCAAAATATGAATTCAATTTTTGCAGTTACATATGTACATATTTATGTATGTATATACATATGTAATACAATCCAGTATTTTAGAAAAAGATTAGAACTTATAATATTATATAATATAATATTATCTTAAGGTTTAGAGTTACACTTTTTTTTTCAATTGTGTTATCTTCTTATCCTGAATGGCGCCAACTCTCAATTTTTTGCATGAAATGGAAGATTATAGTTACAAAAAAACGGAAATATTTTTATCTGAACCTAATTTTTATAGGAAATGATATTTTATTTCGTTTATTTAATTTGCAATGAGAGATAATTATGATTTTATTAGATAAACAAGAATTCATATATGTATACATGAAAGCCTTTCTTGAGATAAATCTTTATGCATGTGTATAAAATTTGCATAGTAACTCTAAGCTGTCATATGGAGATAGTATATGTTTATGTACATTTTATATCATCATCATTATTTACAGCCATTCACCAGCCAATGCCGGATGAAGGCCTCTCTAAACACGCTTCAATTCGTCTCTGTTTTGTGCAACTCTCTTCCATCTCACTCTACACATTTTTTTAATTTCGTCCATCTTTCTTGCGGCCTTCCTTTCATCCCTTAAATTCTCTCAGGTACCATTCTAGCACCTCTTTTGTCCACCTTTCGTTTATTGTTCTAGTCACGTGACCTTCCCATCGCCATTTCAATCTCTCCGGTCTCTTTATTATATCAACTACCCTTGTCATGTTTCTCACCCACGTATTCCGTTTCCTATCTCACCTCGGTCTGGCGTTCAATGCTTTATTTTAAAATGGATTGTATAACGTAGGATAAAGGTGCTGGAGTTAGAAAAAACTCGGCTTTTAAAGTGTATTATAAAATTTTAATTAAGTTCAATAAGGATCTGTGTTCGAATATCGGATTCAAATGTGGCGAAATAGCAATCGAAGTACCACCGAATAAATTTCATTGAATCCCGCATAGAAGGACATACGATGGTGCTTTCACTGCACTTTTGAATCTCAATCGTGTATCATAATTATTCAGCATAGACATTAGAGTAGAAAGCAGCAAACGAGCGAGTACTTACAACAATATGATATTCGTGCACGTTTGGCCCCTTCGCGGATCGTGACGCCTTTCACTCGTCCCCAGCTCTTGCGAATATGCGTTTCGCAAATTTGCCCAAAAATTGACTGACAGCCAATGTTACCGAATCGAGTGACCTCTGGCGTGCGGGCTTTCGAATTGCCACCGCACAAAATCAATATCATAAAATATATGTTAGAAAAAAAAACATCATTAAGAGTGCTTTTGTTCGATTTTCTCCCGTCGGTATACGAACGTGTTGGTTATTTTATAACCGGACGGCTAAAATCCTCCATTTGAACCGTCGAATCTACGGTGAAAAAATCTGCCTAGCAACAACTCGTTGTGTTGTAAAATTTTGTGGTTTATTACCGTGACCGGTATTCGTCGAGCGTCAATCGCGTTTGTACCGTAATACATTAACAATTCGTTCGGCGTATGTACGTGTATTGAATTGTGCAAAAAGTGCATAATAGTAGATATGTACATATGTATTATGCTATATGCATTTGACTAAATTTCTGTCTGGTCCTTGTAAAAGTTCTTCGAATAAAATTTTAAATACCAAATGACGGAATGTAATTTAATTTCAGAATAAAATATAAATAATTCAATATTGACACAAAGTAGTTCAAAGTTATGTACGATTTCCCTGTTAATAAATTATTACATTTAAACTAATTTATTCAAGGAAAAATTGAAGAAAAACTCAGTGCTGAAGAAGGCGGTTTTTTTTGGTCACATCCGAGCAATAAAAAGGCATTCATTTCTTAATGGCAGAGGAATATTATAAAAGAGAATCTTATTTATTAGAAAGATAAAATACTGAAATAAAAGTCTTTTTTCATGAAAATTAGTTACATTCAATAATATTATGAATGTAACCACCAAATGAAATATAATTTCCACAGTTCAATCAATAATATAGAATCTTCCGACAATCTTAACCATTTTCAATATCATTGACGCTGTCCACGATAAATATAATTTATATTTATCTTTTTTCTCTATGTACATATATACGTACATATGTAGTTAACGGGAATTGCATACGTTATTATGGCATTGCAACGCATGCCGGGGTTCAGCTAGTATATATATATATAAATGGATGTCTGTGTGTGTGTCTCGAATAGGCTCCTAAACCACTGAACCGATTACTATGGAACTTTCAGGATCTGTTGTATGCATGTCCGGGAAGATTAATGTAAAAAAAAACGGGAACGGAAACGGGAATGAGTGTGTGTCATTGCAATGCAATAATTTCAAATGTGTTCGCTACCTGCGTTTTTCCGACAAATAGGAACGGGAACGGGAATTGCTTGTGTTATTGTGGCATTGCAACGCATGCTAGGTTCAGCTAGTACAACGATAATTATTCACTAGGCCATGAAATGAAAATCCAAAATTCGCGTTTTTCGCGACCTATAGAATTATGATATTTTTTTTATCTATAAGAACTTTCTATCAGTATGAACTTTATTCTTTTGATATATTGAATATTGTGATCATTCTACCTTTTGATGATTTCTGTTTGAATGATGTATGTTTTATATCGAGCATATGCATTGTCCAATCATATCATATCTTGATTTATGTATGTATATCATAATCATAATTATATAAATTCAAATAAACCAACATTGATATCCGATGATAAAATTATACATATACATATAGTATTGCTACATATTATAATTTTGCAAATTGAACTCTGTTCTTTTTAACGATAGTTCATTTTTAACGTAATTCCAGCCGATGAACTAACACAGCATATTTAAATTATATTTTATAGTATAATTTATCATTAAAAAGCCATTTGGATTTCATCATCCGGTTTTGTCGGGGACAATAAGCGGCTAAAAACTCGAGTGGCAATAATAAATATAATATTTCAAACCAGACCTCGTTCTTCTTATCATTTTCATAATGCTCCGAAACTGCATAGCGCTCAATCGGATCATAATTGAATGTTATCACGATCGTTCAAGATAAGCAATATTATACCACCATGGCGTTTGTATGTAAAATGACGATTCTAAAAACCCAACACCCAAAGGACACTTTTGAGTCGGATAAGATTAATCGTATTTTACTCATCCTATCACACGTTTCGATGATTTAAAATTTGATCATGCATACCTTGAAGTGTTGAGCAACGTAATTTATCTGCTGGTTAACATTCATATGGTAAAGTTACGTATGAGACCTTGAACCTTTGTATAAGATCGAGATGTACTGACGCTTCGTAATATTATAAATACAAGTTACCAAGGAAAACGCATTGTGACATGCAACCACATCCATATAAGCTCTAAATTCCTTGAAACTTTAAAAATAGTAACTCTGGTGATATGAACTAGTTAAAAATTGACCTCATAATTAACCGGTACGAACCGGCAGAAAGGAGTGCATACAAGTTTTGATGTAATTGATTTTAAATCGTCTATGTAACTAGAGAGATAAGAGGATACCGTATGCTGACTGAAATGTAAATAAATCTGTCTAGTAATATTTTCATTTTTTTTTTAAATCCCTTCATTAAAATCTTGATAGTATCTTAATATTATTCGAGACATCCGGCCATGTACAAGTCCCGGATAACGCATATTTCTTTACAATCCCGTAATATGCGTGTATTATCCCGAAGTATGCAGACAACATCCGTTCGTTTCGTGTATTCAAAGCTCAAATTTTTTTCGCCAGAATTCTATCACGAACGGGTTCAAAGCCCGAAACCAGATACCGTTCGAGAGCTTCGAGATGAACTTAAAGTGCTTTAACACCGTCAGAATTACAGGGAATCGCTTATCGTCGTCAAGATTTACATGGAAAGGCACTGTGTTCTGTAGAATTTACTCTACGTGCTCATACTCGTATATGTTAGAATGATCCAAACTTTTCCGGATATTTCTGATTTTTTTATTATTTATCAACGTCAAAATCAAGTCATTTGAATATACAATAATAATAGTGATATAATGTTTTTATAATGTGTATCTTTCGTAAATAAACGAGTTCGAATTTTCGCATGATCACAAAACTTCATCTATTGTTACTACGTACATATGTAGATAAAGTAAAAAGTAAATAAAAATGTATGTAGGTACATACATAATTGCACCGCATTGATTAGTGAGATATTATTTTTAAATATTTTATGCATATTCTATTATGTAGGTATATACATTATTAAAATCAAAATAGATGAAACTTTCAATATAAGGTTGGTACTTAAAAAAAATCTAAACATTTAACCAAAGTGAGGACCAGTTTTTATAAAAAAAAATCAATAACGATGCACACATACACCTTCAAACATACTGGCCATAATAGCATTTTCGATATAAAAGTGAGCTCTAAAAAGACAAAAGTTCTACTTCTGGTTGTCAGATTTTGTTCATTTTTTTTTACTTAACATCACTATAAATGTTGTAAATATAAAATGTCAAGAAGATAAAAATAATTTGAAAGGTCAAAATAAAATAATGAAATATTGCTTTAAAAATAATTACTACTTCCGGCTTACGAATTCTAGCCAAAACCTTATTAACTAAATAAATACATAATTACAAATATAAATTCTTGATACGCTTAGTGGTGTGGAAAAATCGTATAGTCACAGTATTTCTGACTTTTCTAAGAGGAAAAAATATTTTCGTAACAATAAGTTACAAAGGTCGAAAAAAATCAAAAAAGCAACAGACTCACACTATTGATTAACTGAGATAATTTTTGAGCATTTCATCGAATGAGAAATTTCACGAATTGGGTTATAGCTGATACACACCTGAAATGCTATTAATTTTTTAACGGTACTTGTACGAAAATCACTGTTCGTTTAAATAAAATGAAGGCTCGAAAATTACCTTTTTTTTACAATACTTGCTCATTTACATTAATTTCAATGATAGTAAATTTTTTTTTTGGTAAACAAACAACTTCGCACATCGCACTTGATAATCGTGGCCACGAAAGTCGTGAATACTTAATATCTGGCACTCGAATTCTCATTAGTGCGATAGTTTGCGTGGATGACTCTAGGTGTGTGAAATTATCGAGCGCCAAATATTCCGTTTTCGTGATTTTAGTACCGTGTGCGTTTAGTCATCAAACCATTTTTTTAAGAATACATTGTCTTAAAAGTTCTTGAAAAATAAAATTGATTTCAAGTAATATTATAAATAGTACTTTCAATATATTCCAATTTATCTGCAATATCTACCTGCTGAAGACATACAGAATTAATCAGTATGCGGTTAAAAAGGTTGGAGGTAGTTCACACGAGATACTTAAAAGGTCAGTACACTTTTGTGGCACTCATTGGAGTCTCTCTCGCATGTACGCAGGGTACTTGATCGGTGAATTAGAAAGGTTGAAGTACCTAGCTTAGTTTTGTGAAACAAAGAACTCTATACAGAGCATTTGTACATATGTATGTACATATAGGTACATACAGCGACAGCTGTACTTAGTTACACATGGTTGCTTCTTCGTTCCGTCGACCCCATTATCCTGCGGAAGAGACGATTTTTACACACTGCATCATTATACCTAGAGAGCCGTGCAATTTAGAAGGGTGTCTGAGTGTATGTTTGTAGTTCGGTCGTGGAACCATTAAGGTTAAAAATCGCTTTGAAACAAAACAAAACAAAGTCTGTGCCAACAACGTTGTGTCTGAAAACGTGGGCAGCAAAACACGTACTAAAAGTAAGGCGAAAGCCGTTCGAGTTCCCGTCACGTGACTTTCAGCTCGAAGTGCATTGGATACCGTTCCCGTTTCACCTCTCCTCCTTTTTTAAACTTTCTTTTTTGCGCTTCGATGCTGCAACTGCGAAAGCCATCGTCCATTTCTTGGATCGTTGCACTAACCCGTCAGCCGTTAACCCCGGCGCAGCATCCGTCCCGTCTGCGCGAAGCAGGTGCCGGCAAACGGGTGGCAAAAAAGGCCAAAACTAAATCTAAAATCCATCGTAAATGACTTGCCATTATGCGGAGGCTTCGGGGTTTTGAACTGACGAAGGTCGTCAGATTCCACGGCGATTCGGCATCCGGCATGTAAGATGTACCTATGTATGTGGTGAAAAAAAATCGATCGTAAGTGGATAACTAGCCATGTATGTATGTATGTAATTAAGGATGAAAAGGGCGGATCTCGCATCTGCCTCCGGGAGGATCACTAACCTTCATATTAGGGACTCTGATAATTTGGCAATATTATATAGTATACTTATGTATGTATATGTTACAGTCGAAGTTTATTTTCAGTTGTAATATATTCCAACTGGTTCGAATACAATTCAACTAGTACATACATTATATATCTACAAGCGCAAATAAACTTTCAACAATGTGCGCCAGTTGTAATATAACAGTTGAGTTTACGAATGCTTTAGAATTCAATAATGCGCTAATATTTGTTAATTATTACGAATCATGGTAATGCGTATCGTATTACGATAACTCGAAGAATGTGTTCGAAACAAAAATGTGACTTTCCAACTCAATTTACTAGTCGAGTAACTTTTTAACGAAAGCCTTAACTTTCCATCTAACCTGGATCCAACTTATAGTTGAACTGTATTTTCAGTTGTAATATATTTTGACCAGTTTGGCATTCTGGCGTTCAATTGCCAAGTTTGACATCCATAAGTCATCATTGGCAAGCCACATTGATCGAAGATATTTTTCTTTAACGAAGTAATAGCAAAATTCAAAATGTTCCAAGCATTTTTAGTTAAAATATCCGAGCTTTATAACGAGTTTGTTATATGAATATATTTTAAATTGCACATTATTGCACTGGATTTAAATTGCACATTAAGAAACATCCAATTTTATATATTACATTGAAACTGTTTATTAAAAATCTATTTGATAAATTTCACATATTTAAATCATTACTAATATTACGAGTATTGGATGTGTTGTCGGTCCCTTTATTCTCATAATAACCAACTTCGACTAAAATAATACGTCAATATGGAAGTATACGATTGATACGAAGATCGGTTTTTAGCGTTCGGAGCAAGGTCTATTCCGCCTCCACATTTACGCGAATTCGATTTACACGGTATCAATGTGCGGTTAGCACAAATGTAGGAATCCGTAATTGGCAAGTAACAGTTCGGAGTCATCACGGAAACACTGCAACGCTTCCAAGTATTCTTGCACATTATAATGTCTCTATTCCTGATTTTCTATTCATCGTTAAGAACAAAGGACCATTGAAAAGCACATTATAAAGTAACAAATTACACCTACGTAGTCATAACCCAGTCATTTGCCGATACGATCATCAATTTCAAACCATCACTTTGTCCAAAATATTTTTTCTTTGCGAACAACCGAGCCGAGCGGTTCGAATACATTAAAATACAACACAACCTAAAATTGGAATACAAGAGTCGTTTATACAAATTTTATTTTCAACCGGTTTCCAGTCTCACACTACCGCGTTTTTGAATAAAATTAACGATTACACATTATTCGAGTCGAGTTAATTTCCGTTCAAATGCTCACGGTTTGTGTCTTCTGCCCGTTTCAGGTGAATATCCTGACCCGCATCCTCGTCGTTTATTTACGTATGCATATTTATTTAGGTGCTTGCATACATGCATGCAATTCGTATGCGATTTATTCGATGAGTTTCGAACACGATACGGCTCGTATGGGAAACTCTGTAATTCATTATGTCATTGGAGTATCATCGTTAGCGCATCATCGGTCATCAAACTCAACGGGCGAGAAGGTCTTATAGGCCTTGTACACACGCGTCCCTGTTGATTTTTTAGCAACAAACATTCGCTAAAAAGTTTTTACGAATCTTTTCTAAAAATGCATTGTAAAAGTTTCTTTAACCTACGTAAAGGTCATCGTGATTATAAACTCGTATAAAACAAACAGATAAATATGTATGGAGAATGGAACTTTCAACACAGGAATAACGTATTGTTTATGTCTACGTATTAAATTTTAGCTTTAGCAGTAAATTACAAAGGGAAAGCGGCAATAAATTAAGGCTTTGCATCAAAACATTGACAGAAGAAAACATTATCATTGATATGTATTTCATATAGATTAGTACCAGTGGCGTGCATTCATTGGACTAGAAAGAACTATGTTAGTCCCCTTAAATTAAAAAAAAACATCAAAAATTAAATTCAAATCGTTTTTCACATTGATATTTTTTGCTCGGATTAGCGAAGTTCAGAAACTGGAATCGACCCTACCTGAGATAGTGTTAGTAGTAGTGGATTGTTATGGTATGGTTCGCCGCGTCATTCGCTTGCACAGACTCGCAATCTCTGCTGTTCCCTTTGCTGTACTGTCGAATTATTATGTATAGGCGTTCCATCGAAGACAAAACATTTTTAATTTATTCGTCTCTTCAAGAATTTATGGAACTTTCACTAAGAATATTCTGATTTGTGTCTATTAAACATCATTCTGAACATTTTCAAATATGGCAAGGGACACAAATCAGTGCGTAGCGCGCAGAAATAAATAATGAGGTCTTGGAATGTTATGTACATTCTTAATCAATTATTCGACTATTCATTCAGAATATTAAGTTTTAAAGACAAACAAGATGTGATTAAGAAAGGAGGGCTTACTTAGGATGTTTATTTTAGTTTATTTAAAAAAAAATTATACTCGTGACTTCAAGACATTATTAATATGTTTTATAATGATTTGTTCAGGCTAGAGGCTTATTGCAGCATAAATAAGTTGGAAATTAATGTAGTAAAATGCTCCTACATAACCTTCACCAAAAAACTATGTCCAGTTGACTTTCCTCATTCAATCAACGGACTTAGACTCACAAGGGTATCGGAAATTAGGGATTTGGGAGTCTTTTTAAACTCTGATCTATCCTTTAGTAAACATATTGACAATGTTGTAGCTCGAGCGTCGAAGGCCCTCGGGTTCGTCATCCGGTCCTCCAAACGCTTTACTTCTATTAAATCATACAAAATACTATATTGTGCATACGTAAGAAGTATTGTTGAGTTTGCATCCCAAGTTTGGAACCCAGAGTACTCTGGTGCAAGAGACAGATTGGAGCGCAATCAGAAGAGATTCTTGAGGTACATCAGTAGCCGTTTTGGATTATCCTATACTTCCTATGAAGATGCTTGTAGGTGTCAGCATCTACTTCCACCTGTCAAAAGAAGGGAGATAGCTAACATCTCAACAATTTTGAACATCCTTAACTGCTCGATCGACTGTCCTCAATTATTGAGCAGACTATCATTGCGTGTGCCAAATAGAATGACTAGATGTAATGGGCTCCTTTACATACCTAATACCTTTTCTAATTATGGAAGAAGCTCATTCATCTGGCGTGCAAGCTCCACCGTCAACACACTAATTTTAAGAATTTCTATGTTTGACTTATTTAATATTAATGCTATACAAGCTAGAGTGATTATTGCAAATTTGTTTTTCGATTATTAATTTTATTGAAAATTTACGATTGTGATTATGAATTTTTATTTTGATGTATTTATTTTGTCTTTTTGTTTTTTGTTATATATTATATTATTTTTATTATTTCATAATTTTTATCATATTCTTATTGTTTTGATATTTTTATTATACTGTTATTTCTATTTTTTTATTTTTGTTTTCTCTAACTATCTTACTCTATTATCATTTTTGTTTCTTATTTTAAATGTTTGAGCTTTTCTTTTTTTTACCTATATGTGAAAATTATTAATGGTTTACTTAACATAATTATGTTTTTTTACTATCAATCCATGTAACTTTATAAACTGTAAATTTTCCAAATAAATATAATAATGTAGTATATATAGGCAACTTCGTTTCATAATTTTTAATTTATGACGACTTTTTTAGACTAACTCAGAGATTTAGAAATCCTCAGTTTTGTAAATTACTATATCATATACAAGATTTTTTATATTCTTAGTTTTTAAACATGTAAATACAAATCTCTGAATGAAAGTTTTGCCTATTTTTTTCCAAATGAACTTGATTATTAGTTTTGTTTTCTTAAAAAAAAAAACAACATATGAAAGTACTGGTGAAAATGAAGTCCTTTTCGGTTTAAAATTATAATTCTTAAAATTTTTGTTTATTTTTTAAAAACCAAGAACCAAAAATAAATATTTACATACTATGTTTGTATATAAATATAAATCTGACAAAATTTCTCACGGTCGCAAAACTTCATCAATTCGTATACAGATAGTAAAAATTAGACTTTGATACTTGTAAAGTCGCCCAATCTTTGTCATCTGTTGAGCACTTATTGTAAAACGAAAACATCAAGATTTTTCTGCAAAATGAGAACATAAATATGTAGGTACTATTTACATGTGACACTTGTGCTGTTATTTTAAGAAATTTCCTACTATTTCTGTTTACATATGACACGTTCTCTCGAAGTGCTTTTGCGTGTGGCCCAGGCCTTACAGTGACGACAACCTTTGCAGAAGACGACCGAGACCATTTAACCTCGGTTGCAAAAAATGTAAAAAAAAACGATCGCAGCACATTGTAATCGAAGCGACAATGTGTGCAATTAAAATTGTCACATCAAATGCGAATTTTTTCGCGATCACCTTCCAGACAACGAGGAAGGACAAGGCAAGTCATCGTGCATCGGTCGTCGCGAACGAAGAAAGCTCTCCTCTGTGTATATTACGCTGAAAAGTGTCAGTCTTCGTGCCAAAAGATGATGACCAAATTATACGTTCGTATATTTGATATTTTTTTTCTGAACTAGCGGACCATGAACCGCCGGGAAGGTTAATGGCAGTACATCGCCCTCGACGATAGTACTCAAGAAGATTTCGACTTTTTTCATTTATTTTTTATTAGTACCAACTAGTTCGTCCTGCATGTGTATGTACGTATGCTGGACCAGTTCAGTACTCCGAGCTGTGGCGCCAGGAGTGTTGAATTCCATCACTATTACATACAATTGAAGGTTCAACGGCAACGAGATCATCAACATTTCAACCTTCCTTAATAAGCCAAAGAAGCAATTTCAATATGCCATTATTTATATAGCTTCTCCTATCTATCCTTCATGTCTGAGGATTATATCTAACAACGAAATATAATCCATTTATAGCTTTCACTTTAATTGATATTTAACGTATTTGATTTCACCCATTCCATTCCATCTTGGCAGATATTTATAATTATAAACAGGTTTTTATTGGTATTGTCTCCTTTAATGCCTTAAGCATAAACTTTGAAATAAGAGAAACATTATAAATATTGCATACTGATCACTGGAGCACCAACTATTAGAATGAATTAAAGATCAATTGTAATCATATGTACCTTATAAACAAAAAAAAGTCAAATGTCAATCTTAGCTACATATAGTGAATAGTCAATTTATCTTAATACATAGTAGGTACTAACACAGTACTTCAAAATAAGTATAACATTAAATTTGTATCAATTGCTCTATTACTTGCTATAAGTTTGAATCATGAGACAATTGAAAAAAAAATTATGATACTGCATCTCATTTTTATTTATTTTTTATAAATTTATATTTTCTCATGATGCCATTTCGGGTTGCATCTGAGCGACACCTATGGTATTAAATTTGTATGTAAATAAATTAATCTATATACATATGTATGTAGTATATGTATATAAAAATCAACGTTTGTCTGTTTGCCTGTCTGTTTGTCTGTCACGTATGCGTTCCTATACCATTCAACCGATTACAATGAAACTTACAGGAGCTATTGTGTGTATGTCCGCGATGGTTTCTGTAAAAAAATCGCCCAAAAAAGGAAACGGAAACGGGAAAAACGGAGTGAGTGGCATTGCAACGCAATAATGTCAAATGTTTTCGCGTCTCCACCTGAATTAACAAACAATTGAATAATTTCAAATGTGTTCACTGCTTGCGTTTTTCCGACAAATTATCATTACTGTATTTTAATTTGATTATTAAGTATTAATTTGAAACTGAAGAATTCACTTATCGAAACACATCGAAAAACGGGAACGGGAACGGGAATTGCTTGCGTTATTGCGGCACTGCAACTTACATATAAATTTGAAATCATATTGAAAAAATTCGTATGTGACCAACCCACGATTTTATCTATGTATTTGAAGAATATAAGAAGGTTACAAAAAAAATTCAATGATTTAACATACGATAATGAATTTTGATATCTCCAATGTATCAAAAAAGTGCTATACAAAGTTATCTATTAGTCAATATTAAATTTAATATTCTCAACTTTGATTCAAACCAAATAAGAATCCTCGTATGCGCGAATTTACATAATGACTCAACGAGTCATAACATGCGTATCATCAATTTCTTTTTGCGAATCTCCAGCCTCGATTTACCGTTAGTTTCGTTGAACTTATCTGTGTACTTTTTTGCGTTTAACGCAAAAAGAAAGGGAAAGCACTGGATCAAATGTAACTGTTGTGTTTAATAAAACCGGATATCGACGATAAATCGCAAATACGGTATTTATTTTATAATTAAACTAATCACCAACGTATTTTCGAAACACACAGAGCAATATGTACTCATTACATACGTGCAAATATTGCTGATTGTGACTTTTCGCTTCAAAGACGCTGTGATATGCGAATCTTTTGTGTTTAATCTTATCCTCTTTGGCACGCGCACGTCTACAATTCTTTAAACAGATATCCTTTATTTGACTTGACTATCAAACACGAGCGTGTCGCAACATCAACGTGCAAATACATAAATATGGGTAATGTGTTAAATTCCATTACAATTGATATTTTTATTTAAGTTGAGTAAATTATCGACGGCTTTCGAAAGTGGCGCCAACGTTGATGATAATATTTTCAAGATTATCGGACCAAACAGCCTCGACAGTTTAGTGGCACTTGACTCGCCTTGGACAAGAAGGTTCCATCCCGTTTAAAAAGGTTCTTACTTACCAATATAAAAACCGAATCGAATATGGATTATTTTATGGAGAGCATTTCGATTTCATTACACGCTGATAAATCGCATTGTATTTTATCGCTTTAAGTACAGAAATGTTGTTAAACCTTGTAATGGTTTTGATTCGTCTTCTTTTTCCTGAGCTCTACGAACGTATAACTTTTTACTAATCTTTATCTGGCTCGTAAACATTTTCCACCGGTCACGGTCTTGTGCTATAGTTTTCCCGCATTTTATTTTTATTTTTTTCAAATCATCATTGAAGTAATCATTCCATCATTTTTTGGGTCGTTTCCCAGCATGTTGATGCTTGCATCGTTTTACATCTAGGTCTTTGTAATTTATAAAATCTGGTAACGTTATCATTCTTAATCAGGTCGTAACTCTATTGGAAGGCTCTTTATGTTCAACCACTTCTCAAATTTCAGCAGTTTGTTATTGTATTGCACAATGCGAATATCCAGGTAATTTTAAGGCATAAAATCATTGCAAATGTAACCGCTGTAACCTACTTAAAAGGCATCAGAGGTCACACGAAGAAGTGTCACCTGATCACTCAAAACTCACTTTCCCTTTTTGGGTTTCCTTGAAACACCCACACCGAGAGTGATTCATCTCAGATGGAGAAACCGCTTCCTGGCAAAAGATCGAAGCTAATTTTGCCAGAGTGTCTCATTAAACATAAAAATTTTAGGTCAATATTAAACTAGTTTCGATGAATAGAAAGTAAAGGTCCATTTAGCCACGATCGCGATGCATGAAAAAAAGAATGCGA
Organism: Arctopsyche grandis; assembly: GCF_051622035.1. Taxonomy (NCBI): domain Eukaryota; kingdom Metazoa; phylum Arthropoda; class Insecta; order Trichoptera; family Hydropsychidae; genus Arctopsyche; species Arctopsyche grandis. The sequence goes on from NC_135367.1 coordinate 9,337,812, forward strand.
TCAAAACAAACTATCGATACAGTTCTGGGTCATTAAATGCACCTTTTTCAGCAAATCAATTTATCGTTAAGTGTGACGATAAGCTATTTTTACATACATTGTTATAATTATTGCACGGTAAAGTTGCATTGCAGCAGGTGTATGTCGATTTTCATTGCATTGCGCGAAAATTCAGGTTGCCAAGGCACATGCACGATTTCCAATAGTTCGTGTCGAATTGGCAAATTTGCACGACAGGTTCAATTAACTATGGCCGACGATGATAAATGATGATCACAGGCAAATCGATCGCAGACATCGAATGGCATATTTTATTTTATATGCATAAGCATCTATCTTTACTTCGGGCTCTACAGCACATTTGGACGATGGTGTAAAATTTAGACATACTATTCAGCATAATTTCATTTGATTCGTATAAACCACACGTTTTGTTATATTATATTAAATCGTATGACACTTAAATGAATTATTCCGTAAGTAGACAATTGTATCAATGTGACCTGAGTGTACTACAATATATATGAAATTTAAAGATTGATTGATTCTATTTATACTGTTTGATATATCGCTTTTAAATGATGAATCACACAGATGGGTTTGTTTTAATTAAATATTGATATTATAACAGATCTTTATTATATGTATATGTACATATGTGCATATATATATATATATATATATATATATATATATATATATATATATATATATATATATATATATATATATTTGCGTATGTACCTACATTGCATGTTTAATTCAATTATTTGAATAGTTTAAGACACGTGATCTTTGCATTATGTAAAAGTTTCTTACAGGAATCTTTTTTTTTTCCAAAAATAGATTAATATTTCAAATTTAACCAAACGATTCATACTTTATATCTATGTATGTATGTATGAATCTTGTATATTTTTATCGCGATCGGCAAAATCTCGATAAGTATCATCGCTTTCATTCATCGCGATTTTTCAAAAATAGCATGTCGTTTTCGTGAATCATCGATTGGAAAACACTACTTGTACATCAAACACGCATCGTTAGATCAATATTTAATCTAGTTTTTAATTATAGCCAGACTGTTACTTATGTACAATTAAAACACCAGCGCGACGAGAATTCCATCGGTCAACATTTACATTCGATTCCATTATTCATTTAACGATCACGTCGATTTATTGCACGTACACACTTTATCGATTTTGTTTCAACACAGATCGATAGTTTGAACAATGGCGATATTGTCAAATTTCCATATTCGAACGAGCGTGGAAACTCGAATCGTTTACGGTTCCCAAATGTTCAGCAAAAATCGCACGCTGACGTAAGAATACATATGTACTATGGACTGAGAGTGCTGATCGAAGAGTTTGCCATTCGTCAAAATCAATTAATTTAAAACCAAACACGTGTTAACATATGTAATACATTGATGAATCATTTAGAGTTGTTTTAGATTGAAGCATGAAATTTATTTTATAAAACCCCAAACAAACTTACAATTAGACTTGTTTTGCATAACCCCATGTGATCATCAATCAGTTTTACAAATCAAGCTTCAAAAGTCCTTTTTGATTGCGCTACTGATTTTTCTCATTCGCTAAAGCTGATAAGAAGACTTCATTTGCTCATCTATAAAAGATGCCCTAGCCAGCTTAATTTATACATATCAAAGCATTTATACATACATTAGATACTAAATAATGAAATGCTTGCTTATTTATCAATTTACTAACAACTTGCAACTTATGTACATAGTAAATAGGTTTTTGAGCTATTTTTCCTATTATGCTGTATACATTTACAATAAAATGAGATAATACTGTAAATACGATGATCACTAGATCAGTATTTATAACAATATACCTCAGATGTGTTGTGAACATAATTTATGAATAGTAAAAAGCATTTACAGATCAAATCAAATATGCAAATTTTTAAAATTCAATTGAACGTCGAAGACTACTCTAAGTATCTTATGTTTAGATCTTGATTTAAATTCTTAATTAATTGACTGTCAATATCATTATAAACTGCAAGGAATCCTTCTTTATGCATTTCTAATTTTGTTTGTTCGCTTTTTAAATTAAAATACATATGTATGTATACAATTTTTATGTCTGAAAGTCTATGTTTCTTACTTGGAAATTCTTAATTTGGCGCTTTGATTGATTTTTATAAGTTAAAATTAATAAATGTGATTAGATATGTAAATAAAGACGTTCCTAATCATGTATTATGTATCATTTGTTTGCATGTATCGCAGTGGGCCTGAAATCTATTATCCAATTATATCGAATGGAATTCATTGATAGTACTCGATGGCATGTTCGATTCACGTGAAATTTTCCTCGTATTCATATAACATTTGCTTTCTTTTTTCTACTCAGAATCGTACTGGATTGTTTATCTGGTGAATCAGACCAGGAAACCGAGCAAAACAGACAGGCATTGAGGGAGAAACGGTTCGGATCGTCGACGGTGAAAATGCCCGACATTTATACGGTTTCACAACAAAACTTTCACTGTGTGACGTTTTATATTGACGACATCATCACGTGATAACCAAACGCAATCCACGTGTATGTCACGAAGATGTGTGTGTGCGGAAATGCATGTCGGTTGCGTTAATGTTTGACGAATCTGAATTGCTTTGATAAGAAGATGCGAGGCGTCGCTTGGGATTTTCCGCTCGGGCTGGAAAATTCTCCGAAACTCACCGGAGTGATTCCATTTTAATAACACTTGATTAGAACGTGTAGCATATCATTGATTTTAAAATAGAAGTAAAACCTACATACATAAATATGTAGCTTTTTTTTATAGATTTGACTAATAATAATAAACTAATGTATTGACTAATTCGAAGAATATACATATCTGTAATTGAATTTTAAAAGCAAAAATGTGTTTTAAACAATCTTTAAGTTTATAATCTCAATCATTGTTATCTATCACATCAAAATTGTCCAATGCGCCACAATGGCCAAAAAAGGCCATTGTGGCGCATTAGGTTCTTCCTGTAATGCCAAATGGTCAAAAAACGTTAAATAAATAAATAAATTATACATATTAAATAAATAAATAAATAAAATCAGAAACATGTACATATGTACATATACTCTGATTTTCTTTTTAATATCTGCATTTGTTCTGTAATTCAATTTTGAAATATTTTTAAATCTTATTTAAAATGAAAGTGTTATATCGAATAAAATTATATACAATTCTAGGTCAAACCTCAGTAATCCGAATCAATGTTCAATTTATGAAGATTTTCAAATTACACTGAGGAACAAAAAATCACGTTTTTTACTTGCCGGAGCGGAGATTAATCAATCTTTACTAAATTTGATCCACTGGATTCGATTTGACAATGATTTTTGAAGATTTTTTTTCGTTTATGAGATATGAGCATTTAAAAAAATGAGCATGTGTTTTTACAGAATGTTGGCTTCCGCCGTCTTTAACTTAATCTTGTATTGCTGTGGCAAAAATAAGTATTGAAATCAATAGTCAAATATATTGAGATAAAAAAACCAATCCTTATAAAATATTAGCGAAATAAGCTAATAAATATGAAAAAAATAGTATATTTTTGACTTATAATTCGCTAGATAAATAATTATAATTATTTTAAAGCAATAAACATCCTATTAATATGAAAAAATCATCCAACCATTGATGCAATACTTATTTTTGGCACAGCAATACTAGATTTTCAGTTAATGACTACAAAAGCCGAAAATCTGTAAAAACTGCGCATGTTTTTCAACGCTCATATCTCATAAACCAGAAGACTACTAAAACTATTGTCGTATTCAAATTCAGTGGGTTAAATTTAGTAATGATTTAAATTGTCTCCGCTCCATTATTTGTTTTGTCGCTTAGTGTCATCGTTGCAGTGTATTTATTATTAATTATATCTTTATCAAAATATGTGAATTTCGACTTATCTATCCTACAAATTGATTAATATAATTTTTATTTTTAAAAATAAATATAAAAGTGATATAGTAAGTTTTATTATAGACATACTTATTCCACAACTGAAGTTCGAATACAATTTTTATTATTCTTTTCCCAATTCAATGTGCTATAGAAGGGTACAGTACCTATGTATGTATGCTGATTTAGCAAAATTAAGCCCTCAAAAAAATTTTTTGGTCAAAACTTTTTCAAAATATTAAATATAGAGTACATATGTACATACATAAATAAATTAAAACAATCCGCTTGAGAAACACTGTTCGGCTATAACCGAATTGTGTTTTGAAATCAGATCACCAAAAATTGAATTTGACCTACATATCTTTCTAAACAGTTAAACGCGCGTTCATCTTTCATCGGTTTGCACAATTCCTATGTATGTATATACAGCCAGCAGTTTATCAGCAATGTAAACGTTAATTTAATTAACTTTTTACCATATTATGCCGAAGCAATTAACTAGCAAACGTCACTTGAAGTAATCAAAAGCTCGTTTTTCAGGTTTGTCGCTTGTGTATGTTTGTTGTGCTTGTGAAAGCGGCACAAAGACGACTACCCGAGAGGTGACATTTCGTGTTATCTTTGAAATGTCACACACGTACAATATACAAGTACAAATTGCACATGTTACTTTAAGCGACAATAAAACATGGGTATTCACGTACATGACCTACCCCTCTGTTGCTGACTCGTCTCGTCTTATAATATATTATGCATAGACTTGGGAATCCTTTTGACATTGAAATCGGTCGACCGCCTCTCTCTGTAACTTAATCCAAAATAATCGGAATAATGGTGTCTGGGGCGTTTAGTCCTTTTTTTCTCCGGCCAGACCTCTTCTAAAAAACTCGTGTGTGTGCGTGCAGTGGCGTGATGCTTCTGAGGTGATCCAAAAAGACGATGAGAGCTTTTTGCAAAACACCGGCGAAATTCGGGGTCAATAACTAGAGGACAAGACCCAATAAAACGAGTTTATGTACAAGTTTGACCTTAACACGTGAAACTTTTGAAAATCGGTTAAAATATAGGTACATACTTACGTGCGACATCTTATTATTGTTGTTCACAGAAATGTACAATGTATGTACAATATATGAGTAGAGCAGCCTTGATGTTGAAAGATATTATTCATACGTTTATAATCGGTGCAAATATTTTCGTTTTGCAACAACTGATAATAGAATGTGAGGAATAAAATAAACATTGTAAGTTGAAGGTTCTTTTCAAATGGCTTAATCATCATTGGGAATCATAATATGTGTACTAAAATTAACGGTGTTATTCGATCGTGACAGTTTTGAATGATCTTCAGTAGTATTGTGTCACGGCCAGAAGAATGGATGGAAGTTGGACAAAATAAGTGCTGGGATGGTACCCGAGAGAATTTAAAAGGGTGAAATGAAGGCTGCAAAGAAGATTGGTGGATGAAATTTAAAAAATGTGTGGAGTGAGATGGATGAAAGTTGCGCAAAACAGACACGAATGGAAGCGTGCTGGATTAATTGTTGAAATGGTAGAATACGACATATAAATACATAGTTATGTGTAATTATATATATTATTTTCTTCGTTTCTTTCGAGTCATGAATTTGCTATGTTGGAACTATATGTGTATGTACCGGTCTCCGTGACGAGCCAGAATGTTAAATTACAGAAAACGCAAATATCGGAAGGCAAAGATCGAAAATCGAAAGATCTTAAGTCGAAAGATCAAAAAAAAAAGGTACATGGTAAACGGTACATACTTACTTAATTTGCGCGAGCAGGATACAACAGGAACAAGAGGAACAGGCTTTTTCTCCCGTATTAATGTGCGCGCGCAGAATACGGGAGGAAAAGCCTGTTCCTCTTGTTCCTGTTGTATCCTGCTCGCGCAAATTAAGTGAGTATGTACCGTTTACCACGCACCCTTTTTTTATTTTTCGACTTAAGATCTTTCAATTTTCGATCTTTGCCTTCCGATATTTGTGTTTTCTGTAATTTAACATTCTGGCTCGTCACGTAGACCCGTGTATGTACATACATCATCATCGTCATCATTTACAGCCATGCACCATCCAATGCTGGACGAAGGCCTCGCCACCACACGCTTCTACTCTCTTCGGTTTTGTGCAACCCTCATCCAACTCACCCCACACATTTTTTTAATTTCGTCTACCCATCTTTCTAGTATTTAGTTTTTCCACCTTGCGACAATTCATCTAGCCACGTGGCTCGCTCATTGCTATTTCAATCTCTTCACTCTATCCACTATATCGTTTACTCTTATCATACTTCTTACCCACGTTTTCAATTTCATGTCTTTCCTCGTTATGCCAATAATACAACATTCCATACTTGTTTGTCCCATCTATTGACATTTCAATCTCTTAATTCTCTCCATTAAATTTAGTGCATACATATGTACATATGCATGTACATACATATGTATAAATATTTTTATATTATAATTTCTTTTTTGAATTCGCACCTTTAACTGGAGGGGAATACAGCGAATTCCGGGCAACAAAGGATGAAGTCTAGACTTAAATTTATACGACCGTTAGAAGCGTTTGTTCCATCCGCCGACTGGAGAGTAGAAAAGAACAAAAAAAAAGACAAATACAAATACACATAAATAAAATAAAAAAAGAAATCGACGCCGTGAATGTCCCGACCAGACAGACCGACCATCCTGGAACAAAGATGGCAAGAAACACGAGGCATGGAACTGGTTCAAGACGAGGAAATGCGCCAACTTGTATTATTCCTTTTTGACCCTTCTTATGTACGTCTAAAAATAACGACCATATTGCACTTCATTCTTGCAGACTGGTCGTTAGGCTGAGCCATGCGCTTGTTTCGTGACTGGTGTTTTGACCTATATTTCACTCCAGTTTTCCGCGATATGGTAACGTTACGTCACGCTAAGTAAATGACATATAATGCACCGTTTGAGTCATAAAACAATATCAAGTAATTCAATTATAATACATAAGGAAGGAGTGACCTCTTCAAATAAGGTTCATGTGTAAATTATTCATACTGGCTGAATTGAATTGAGCATTTCTCAGAATTTATCTCCTTTCGAAATTTATTCTTCGAATTTGAAGTCACGTGTTATCTCCTTAGTAACAAATTCGCTTACGAGGAAAAATTCGAATGTGTATACTTTTTTTAAATTGTATTTATATGTACATATGTATGTATATTATATTTACTTGGTCAAGGAAGAGCGTAATTTTAAATGTATGCACAATTGATCTGCATATTTTGGGGCATACGATACGTGCTAATTTTTGAATAGCCACCGCCATGAAAATTAGAGTCCATTTATACACAGTTCTAGAAAGTGTTCGGGTCGAGTTTATGAAACATTGAGCACTCACGTCACAATAAAAGCACGTAATCATAAACATGTTACAACAGTACGCGGCCCGGACACGTTTCCGGCCGATATATAAACGGACCTTGAATGTATTTTTAGCTACAACGACAGCTCGGTTTTTATTACATTCTACTCTTGACTGAAATATCAGGGACTGAAATTTTGACAAAAAGTTGAATTTTTTTGTCAATTTTGTAGATATTTTGCCGTATACAATATGTACATTATTGAAATTCGTATTGTTATTATTATTGAATTTTATTTAAAATCATAAAATACAATACAATAAAATCTTCATTAAAATGGGGTTATTCTGCAGAAAAGATCCAACTCATATAAGTATTCTTTTGACCAATGAATCTTCATATACACACATTACATATGTATGTATGTCACAGTGAAATTATATTTTCACTGACGTTTCAGTGCAATCATGACTAGTTACATTTCCAGGGTTGGTTGTATTAGATTTATAATTAAATAAATTTATAGAATTAAACGTTGTAAATTCATTGTTTGACACATTTTCACTGCTTGAATTGGTGAAAATATATTTCCACTTGAAATATGCTTTCACTGTTACATGTACATAACATACACACTTCAATATATACGTATATGTACATGTACATCAATATATACATATTTTCAAGAATGAGTATAAACATTTTATCCATTTGTAAATTAAGTGCCCTTTATTACATTTTTTAATGAAAACAATTCCAGAACATGGATGAATAAAATTTTGACTAAATAATCAAAGTTGCATATCAATATCCGTACAGACTTCAATATCACTTTGAATAGACATTTAAAATATATGTACATATATATGTATGTATGTAGTATGTAACAGTTACATTGTATCTTGCAGTTGTAATATATTTTGACTAGTTGGAATATATTCCATCTAACCTGGTACCAACTACCGTTATAGTTGAAGTGTATTTTCAGCTGTAATATATTTTGACTATTTGAAATATACATATTTCATCTAATTCACTTAAGTTGATTCATATGCCGAATTGCATTCAAACTGGTCAACACATATTGCAACTAAAGATACACTTCAACTATAAGTTGGTATCAGGTTAAATGGAAAGGTTAGGCTTTCGTGAAAACGTCGCTCGACTAGTAAATTGAGTTGTAATATCATATTTTTGTTTTGAACTCACTCTTAGAGCTATTGTTATACGATACTCATTACTATAATTCGTAAAACCTAGCAAATGTGAACGCATTATTGAATTCTAAAGCATTCGTAAAAATATCAGAACTGACAAAACTCAACTGTTATTTTAAAACTGGCGCACATTTTTGAAAGTGTATTTGCATTTGTAGAGTGATCATTTACTAGTTGATTTGTATTCGATTATGAATTACCTAAAATTCCATTTAAAATATATCAAAAATGAAAATACACTTCGACTGTAACATACATATACATACACTTAATACAAATTCCATTCGTACTTTACAATACCTGAATTTAATAGGCTTTCGTTTTACAAGCGTGGGTTCATCGAGCCGAAACTCCAACATTCATTTAACTATTATAAGTGCAGTTAGTTATCGATCGAGTTTCGCAACTGATTTCCTGCAACGACGCCAACGCTTGGAACAATCGTCACACCTGATCGATTGTTTTGAATGCTGAAAGTGTGCATTATTTGTATTCCCATTCGTTCGAATAGCATTGCATTATTTCAAAATGAACCGTTCTTTTCCGACCGGGTTTCGCCAACAATGGCGTTCGAATACTATACATATGTATGTATCTTCCATATAAAAAAAATAAATAGCTTCCAGACCCGAAACGGATAATTGTTTCTAATTTAGCTCGCGGGAAAAACCGGTCGAATCCGTTTTTCTCGCGATTTATTTGCAACGGTGTCGGAGTGTGGTGTGCCTTTGTGATTTGTTGGGTCTTTGTGAGTCACTTTGTGGGTCAACGTTTTGCAAACGTTCCGTTGTGGAAAAACGGGTCAACGCTGTTGCATTTTGCGATTGAACGTGTATGTACTTTTAATGATTTTTGTGTGCAGTGAAATCGGCGACTTCCTGCAAAATGTAGGATGTGTCGTAAAATCCTTCCCGTTTTTAACGAATCGCGCATAATATTCCATTGTAAACTCCTCCTTTTCTTTTGGATTGGGGGCTGCAGGCCGTTGACGATATATTATGTACCTCTAATTGATGCCGTCAACCATATCGTGAGCTGTTTCGAGCAATTACAAACATGGAGATTTCAATTGCTTTCAATTTTATCACAATACAGCTTAGTTTTGATTTTGTTAATGTTCCCTTGAAAAATTTCCGGTTTCACATTGCCCAAATACGTCCAGAATTATTTTACAGCTGTTGCCAAGATCAAATTGTTGTCGGCTCTCTTTTGGTTGAATTGATTAATTATTGAAACTCTTCCTTATTAAATTTGCTGCCAAATTACTGCTTGCACTCATACATGTATTGGAAATTTGTATGTCCGACACGACAAGGAGAGACTGAAAGCGAAATATATGGTTAAGAGATATGTCAAGGAAATCTAACTAAGTGGTACGAGTGAAGGGCTTAAAATGGCAATGTGGTTATGAGATTAGATGAAATATGGTATAGAATGGTACTCAAATGGTACCCAAGAGAGTTGACGAATAAAATTTTTCCTGGAAGCTATGTTTTGTGCGTTGTGTCAGCTTCGAACGGAAATGTAAGCAAATTTGAACTCGCTTAGGCACGTGTACACATATGAGTAATTACTATTTGTGTATATAGAATGATATCCAAGAGACTATATTGTAAAAGGATGTGAGCGAAGCCACAAATGAGATGGGTGGGTGAAATAAGATAATTGTCAGAGGAACTGTCATCGATTACATAATATACCATCTCTGTAATAGCTCCTTGCATGGGTTTATTAATGGAATAGCCTTGTTGCATCGCGTCAATATGTACATAGTTAGTGTCAAACAAAAGTCACCTTTGTTTGATAGGATAGGTATATTTTGTTTGAAAAATGTATGACAATAAGAAATAAATTGGGAATTAGCAAATAATGGACATTATGCATACTGCCCGTCGCAAATTGCACTTTCAATGCTCATTTAGCTCAAAAGCACATGTCGCAAAACTATTGCAGAACCAACTACATAACACATATAGTATTTTAGGTTGCCTCGTTGTTCTCGTAAATGTGGCACACGACCGACTTTTAACCGACAGTTAGTTTGATGTAACGGTCGGATCAAATTAACCAGACCTCTCTTGCAAACACACACACACACACACACACACACAAACAACCATAAACAAACCGTTGTATAATACGCGTTGGATATTACGAAACAGCATCACACTCACTTATTCATGAAAATGTCTAATGTAAGTTACTTTCTACACAGCGCATCGTACTACTACGTAGCAAGGCAAAATATGTATGGATACAAGTTTTAGCCGTAGAAACTGGCCTCCCGCGGTTTGGTACTATATTTAATTGTTTAGCAACGGCTCGAATGGTGTGAAAATGCACATTTTTGGGTTGAATTAAAATGCAACAAATGCGACGAAGTGTGTCAGTGGATTTCCTCGTAAAATGCAGGGACTTGGTGCTGGCCGCGCGATTGAGGGCCGCCTCACCTTGGCACAGTTGGCCAACAATTTCACCGCTCTACCGCCTTGTATCTATTGCGATAGCATGATACCGATACATTTACATGTATGTGTGTGTGTTAATTTAATGGGAATATGGCAAGAAAAAGGGACAAGTCTGGGGCGAAGCGCAAGGAATCGAAAAGACGGGTGCTACATGCGTAGTATGCACACATTGTATAGTAGAGAAGCTCATAATGATAAATTTGAATGTGTAATGAACGACGCTTGGCATTTCTTCTTCGTCCTTACTTTCACGACTTGTGATCTTAATGACCTTTGATGACTCTTTTTCCAATTTATCTTTGGACTAAGCCTCGGCATGATTTTGTAATTTTGATTATTATATGAACAAAATTTCTCTTGTGGCGCATTATATTTCAATCAATCAATTTTCGTAACAGTTTAAGACAAATTATAAAATAGTTTTTTTAAACAGCAGCATAGTAGTTAGCATATAATGCATTCGAACAAAGTGGTCACGGGTTCAATAACATCGGTTGCTGCTGGCCAGACCTTGGATTTGTGATTCCAAGTTGATCGTTTCCTATCAGAATTTGCCAATTTATCTGGTTTTCATTGTTTCAACAAATTGATAACCTTTCAAATTAACAACGGTTCCAACAAATTGACAACCTTTAATAATTTTCTCGCAAAATTTCGAGTTGCTGTATGCTGCAAATTTGTCCATATACATATGTCTGTGGATCGACGTTTATATTTGCCTTGTATGATACTTACGATACTTCTGTAAATGAACATAAATGTCGTGTTTAATGTCGTGTAAATGTATCGGCGTATACCTGTATGTATATATAATTAATAAATCTTAATCTGTATACCACACTCGTCGCTTTGGAGCTTTCTGTTACGACGAGTGTGCATGATTGATTGATTTAAATATAATATCTTCCATTTTGAATTCTACTCTATACTCTACAATACATCCTCTTGCAAACTGAGTTTGATCAATTCAAACAAAAACGAAGCTCTGTGTGTTTTTTTTCTGTTTTCGTCTTCAACTAAAACGATTCGATCAAATTACTCGAAAATTAATCAAATTACTCGAAAATTAATCAAATTACTCGAAATTAATATTTGGCATCACTGAATAATTTCTTCTCTTCTTTCATTTGGACCTTGTCTCTCACAGCAGATATGAAATTACCAAACAAAGTATCTTCCCAAGAGTCTTCTCAAATGATAACTGATTTGGAATCAGATGGGCGTTAAAAATGACAGCATGCGAAATCAAACATGTGTAGTGAGATTTTCCTCAAACCTTGTATCAAAAAACTCGCCTATGGAGTATAGAGGTTTATCATTGAGAGTCAGTGTGCTAGATTTCTAATCGTGGATCGATATTGTGTTCTAGAAATGTTGCTAGCTATCCAGATATTATGTATTTTAGATAAAAAAAAATACCTCGATTAGATCGCCGACAAATAATACCACCAGTTCAATCCAGAAACTCCCAGTTGAAGCCGTAGTATATAGGTATAGTAATAGATAATCTATCGTGAAAATGTATTACATTTTTCACTCATAAAACGATCATTCATACTGTGTCTGTGTGTCTGGTCTTTGACGCAATTGGGTAGCCTGATATTGTTATAAGCAATCTAAAGCGGTTACAAACTGAGTATTGATTATATTTATTTACATAGTTGTACCGGATTTTCTTATCGATTGTCCATTGAACGGTATGAAGAAAAATTTGATGAAATATTTTAAGTCAGCTTTATCACTTGATTTTGTAATTTTGTACGCATGTATATGTTTTTATGTACATATATAGAATCTATGTCAATCTATGCCATAGATTGAAGTGAAGTACATACAACCAGAAAGTTAAAAACCAAATTTCCTATTCCTATTGCTTTTTGAATATATCTGTAACTATTTAACATTACAGAAAATACGAAGACTATTTCCAAAATATTTATTTTTTAATTCAATCATAAGACTGTCTAACTCTTTTTTTAATTAAATTAAAACTATTGTATTTGTTTGATTTAAAAAAAAGATAAGAGTATTTACTTTCATATGAAATGTTGGATATAACTTAATAGCAGCTTATTTTGATAGAGTATTATTCGTCTTTATTTATTTATTATTTACCCTCAGACTACAAAATTACAACAATATTTAAACTCGTACATACATATATGTATGAGATAAGTCATAAATATATACATATATCAAGCGAACATATCCAATGAATAAGCGCACGTGTCTGGAAGTTAGCACTGTTTCTGTTTTTGGAATCAGAGATGGCATCTTTTCAGCTCAAACATATGTAGATAATTCGAATTTTATCTATTATTTATGAATATACAGATACCCATATTACTTTGAGTAAATCTCAAATTTAATTCATAGCTACTTTTAAGTTTAACGAATGATTTCGATTTTCTAAAGGTCAAAAGCTCTTTCAAAAAACAACGTCTCATTAAAATACAAATGATTATTGTTTCTTTACAATATTTTGCATTTCATGTTTAGTTTGGCATCAACATCGCCGTTGTTAAGTCGACTTACATATGCACGAGTGTTATAGTATGTATGTGTGTGTATTTTGTTCCTAGAAACTTATTATTCGCTTGCCAAATAGCAAAAACAATTGTACAATTTCAATATAAACACTTTAATCATATTGAAAAAAACGACCGAAACACTCGAATCACATTTTACATACATACATAACAATCACATGCCCCGACAGTTTTAAATTCAAAATCACGTTTTAGATAACGTGCGCCTATCGATATTCATTCATTGTGATTAGTTCCCGATATTCTCCAGATTACCATGTGTTGATGTTATCATATAGAAGCTGTTCGGTCTTCGAAAAAAAAAAATGCTACGAGCAACACAAAATATGCAAATCGAATCTGCGAATCAATTGGTGACTCACACTTATAATATCGAAAGCGAGTGCTAAACCAAATTTTTCGCAACTTCGGCGCAGTCGTTTTACAAAACAAAAAACTATTAAAATTCGGAGAATTTCAGGAAACCCCGCTCGCTTGGAATCGTTACTGTATAAAGTTTGCATAACCGTTAAGATATCGCAAATTATGACGCGGCCAATTTGCGGAATATTCATCGGTTCACTTTTTTTCTTCTTCGTTGCTTAGAAATCAACAACGGGTCTGGAAATAGGTGATCTCACACTGGCAGGGGATTCCAATCGACAAGATAAGTGTATACGAAAACATCCTGTCTTGTTTTATACACTGAACGTCTTTTTGATTGATTTCCGGAATTTACCTATTTATACGCAAGAATTTTTCAAATTAACCATACACCATTTGAGTCATACTGATTCTTCTTAAAATGTCTACATCGTTAATTCCCCTGTTTTCATCCAGATAGTATTTCAAATAAGAGTATCAAGGGTTCGTCTACTATATAAATTAGACCTGATTGTACGAGTCGAAATGTAATTGAGGCTGAAATGCAAGTGCAAGTGCAATGCAATCCATTAGTGTAAAAATTATTGAAAAATTTTAAAGAAAAATCATTTTTGCCCAATCAAAAAATAGTTCAATAATATTTGTGCCATCACTTTAGTTAAAGTAGATATGAATTAAATGAGTAGACTGTATGTAGATCTGAAAAGTAAACATCTAAACGTTATATGTACAAGCCTTTAAATATGTACTTGGTGATTTCCGATAGTCATTATCATTTACAGCTAGCTTTTCACCATGCACTGCTGGATAAAGGCCTCTCCAGCACGCTTCCGATTTTCTCTGTTTTGAGCAACTCTCATCTATCTCACTCCACACATTTTACTAATTTCGTCCACTCATCTTCCCTACGGTCTTCCTTTTACCCTTTTGCATTCTCTCGGGTACCATTCTAGCACTTATTTTGTCCACCTTTCGTCCATTCTTCTAGCCACGTGGCATTTCACTCACTCTATTCACTATATACACTACCTTTGTCATAATTTTCACCCACATATTTCGCTTCCTGTCTTTCCTTGTTATGCCAAGCATTCAGCGTTCCATACTTCTTTCCGTGCATTGAACATTGTGTACCATTTTGGCGTTCAATGTCAAAGTTTCACATCTATGTTTAATCTAAGTTCAATGGAAAAACACATTGATCGAATAATGAATGTTTAAAATTGGACCTTATAAATTTTTTATAAATTTAATTATGACAAAAATCCCAATCATTCAATTTATTTACAAAAAATATATCAGGCAAAAAGAGGTCTGATCGAAACTGATTGCTAACTCGAAAATGATTCAGTGAGTTGAATTGGTATTTTGTATTTTGCCACTCTTCTTGCGTCACCTTTAGCATACAATGATTCTGCAAGACTCATAATTACACTTGAGTGCTTGATTTTCTACAATAAATTTGAATTTATATTTAATGATATGTATGTATGTTGTGTATTTATTCAATACGATATAATCTTATACAACACTAGGTGACATTTTGCTATAATTTTAAACTTATTAACTACCTGGACAAAGCCCAGCACTTTTATTACACACACGTACTTGAAAACATATGACATTAGCAATGGCTCACAATTATATATGATCATCACCAATACATACAAGCAACTTACAATGGAAACAATTTAGATATATCATCTAACCGTCACATATGTACACGCAAACCACTAATGCAAAAATTAAACTTAAAAAAAACGTTCGCGGAAAAAAAATCTTGTTAATGAATAGGTTTCTGCGAACGGTTGTGTGTGACGACAGATCGCCGTTTAACAAATTAGCGGTTTTGAACCTACTATATCGTTATAACAAAGTGGTCGATTTATCGCAGTTGGATGGACAAACGTCGTTGTCGACCTCATCCGTGTTCGGTTGACGTACAGAATCGCTAATTCGGAGAGGCATGTGATCCACGACAATGCCATTGTTCGATGTGCCGAAACGATTGCAAATTTTGTCGATTGACGCGTCCGCAATTACGGCACGTCAATCAACCGAGACAAACGCATTATTTTCTCTATACATCTGTGTGCTGGAGGAAATTCGCAAGACAGCGAAACCGCCATTCGTTTGCATAAATACATAAATATTTTTAGCAAGAGTTGAAAATATATCATAATTCTGCGACTATGTTTAGAAAAAAATGTCGTTCGCGTGAGAGGATGTCATGTAATTAAAGAGACGTAAAGTTATTTCTGGAAACCTCGAACGCTTGAAGGAAAGGACGACTAGATCTCGATGATGTCCTTATAGATGTCACGTGATTTTCATTGAATTATTAAAGTATTGTTTATGATTACTCTCCGATGGATTAATAGCGAACATCAAGGAGCATTGTTAGTTTTATATGCCATTTCGAAAATATGGTTAAGTCAAATTGACCGTCATTATAAATGAATTGATTTGTTTATACTCGTGTCTATAAACGTTCTGTTTGCTTATCGGAACATACATACATGAGACTACTTTGTATTAAATTTATTATTCATTTGAACTAATTTCCTAATGGACCTTATAATCTTCGTCAACAAGTTTTTAACATTCGTAAATTCAAGAATCTTCTTTAATGTACTGTATAAAATTGATTTATAGTAAGTAAAAACAGCAACAATACACATTGTTTACTGAAACTTAATATTATAGTTTGATTTTATGTATGTATATTGTACAAAAACGATACATAAAGTTTGGCACTTATGTCAAATAACACTGAGCAACAAAAAATCACGTTTTCACTTACCGGAGTGGAGACATAAATATTTACTAAATTTGATCGAATGGTGCACTCTTCATTCTTCATTTCGCTCTTGCTTGATGCGTATTGTCATTTAAAACATCATTTTTTAACTCAATTTATAATCATTTACCGCTTGAATTAGAAGTTCAGATAAAAAAATATTTCGAGGAAAAACCAATCTGGATTAACGTGGTCAATGAAAAATTTGCAAAATAAGCTCTTAATATGTATAACGAAAAAAAATGTGTATAAAATAGTATAATTTTAGATCATTCTCACTGCATATTTTAAAGCAATAAAAAATTACGGTCAATAGAAAAAGTATCCGAGTATTGATTCTAATACTCACTTTTCGCACAGCAATATTAGATTTTGAGTTCAGCACTGCCAAAGCCAAAAATATGTAAAAATTGTACATTTTTAAACGCTCATATCTCATGAAAAAGAAGGAATCAACAAAAAATATTGTCACAATCGAATGCAGTGGGTCAAATTTAGTAAAGATTGATAAGTCTCCGCTCCGGTAATTTTTTTGTTGTTCCTCAGTGTAATTATTTATGAAAATTTATGCCGATACACATTTTTAATGACAGATTCTCACTGATTAAATAATTTGAATGCTATAATTATAAAAAAACAGGTTATTTTGGCTGTTTTTTAACTTCTTTGGGTGTTTTAGTAGGAGTCTATGTTTAGTTTTTCATTAATGTATTAATGACACGAGTTATCCTGATTAAATATATAAACAATTTTGACCACATATGTACATATGTACCATCATTGAAATGTAATAAAAGTTAGATTGGTTACCATTAGGTTTATAGTTGTATGCTAATATCATTGATAAAAAATATTTCCAAGAAAACAGAACCCTGCGGAAAAGTGTATAAGGAAAACTGCTTTTAGATTTAATATACATATTATATTATAAATGTAAATAATTTGAAATTATACAAATACATGTTGACTGCTGTTTATAACATTGGAAATATAATTTCTATGATCGTTTTTTAAAGATGCGATTTCAAGAGTCGTTTTACAGCTAATTTGGCGCATTGAGGTTTCCTGATGATATATGAAAATAATTAATTCTAGCAAATTTCCCGACAAAAATAACAAACGAGGAGACTTTCCTCTTTGATGTATTGCTTACAAAGTTTCAACTAAACGAGTCGACGACCTTTAACAATACACACACGAGCTGCAATTTTAGATCTCCTTCGGGAGTTCCTTGCGCTCCGACAAGTCTTTACGCGCACGCGACGAGGACCTTCGCGATTTACGCAAAACCCCCCTCACGAGACGCAAATTCAAAACACTGGCAGACTCCACCAAAACACAAGATCGACTCGAAGAAAAAATAGCTTTTGTCTAGTTTAATTTCGTGATTTTTCCGCCGAAAATACACCGTAGGCGTGCTTCCAAGTTTATTACGGTTTCGCGGCGACCTTTGCCTAAGAAAAACGCGATAATTATGACACTCGGATGGATACTTGTCGGAAAAATCACGAAGGAACGACAAAACGGAAACTGAAAAAGCTCAAAAACATTCTGGAATAATTGCCAAAAGATTGCATCGACAAATCGTTATTGAACTGATGTTGAAAATAGTTGTATTGTCTTTGTGCCAAATGTTAATTAAAAACAAAAATTCAAAATACATTTATTTCAATGCAATACGTACGATATGTTGGATTTTCATACATGGATTAAAATAGCACAAAAAAAACCGATTGATTTCAAGATAAGAATACTACAATAGCAAAACTAAATTATTATTGATTAATATAAAATAAGTGGGTTTTTCTTAGAGATAATAAAATAAGCAGAAACTACTTACATACATATGAAATATTCAATGTCAATGAATTAAATACTGGAGTTTCTAAGATCTTTATCTACATATAATATCATATTGTGATAATTTGTAATGAATTGCATTTTGACAGCGCTAAGTACTATATTAATTACTTAAAAAGCATTTATATTAAGATTATAAAGAATTTTTTTAAGGAAAAATAGTATTAAGTTATCATTTGTTTTGATAATAATCTAAAAAAAATCTAAAAATCATGTCAAAATACATATTCCATCATTTTAAATTGATAGGAGATTATTTAGAACGATCTATTGTTTGTAACGATTTCTAGTTTATGTGCCAGTAAAAAAATGAATGAATTTCAGAAATCTATTTAATCTAGAACGATAAGTTAAAATCTTAGAATTCGCAATACACGCTTATGACGATTAATAATCATATCTTTTTACAGCTTTTTTATATTATGGTTTTTGAAACTGACGACTCCTCACGCTATAAAGCAATGAATTGATGCTGACGTGTGTATTTGGATGAATCTGCTTTAGATTCTCGGAAGACCCTGTAGGTCAATCGAATCGTTTATTGCTACAAATATTACCATCAGGCGATGTATGTATGTATGTACAGTCGAAATGACGACGAAGTCATCTTCAAACAGGCCAATAGACACACCCACGTATCATTGAACAAGTTCAATTAAAAACAAATGACGTGAACCGAACGATAAGTGCACGCATTAGCTTGATTCTCCCATAGATAAATCATTAATCTATAGAGCTTATGGCAAAATACTTGTATCGGAAATTAATCGCACGTTGCCATTATGCAGATAATCCATTGTGAAATTCTATAGGGAAAAGTTAATGTGTATTTATGTTGTGTAATAAACGACGTCAACTTTGATTCTGATAGACAGGTGGACACATTTTTCAACATGTCATCAATAATATTTTGTATGTTTAAAATTAGGTTTTTGTTCGACAATTAAAATATTATACGGCAAGCGCGAAATCTGCAGTGTTTAATTTGTACTTCAATCGGATCGAACTTTGGAATCTAACATGCGCACAAATACTGTTTAAATATGATTATTTTCGCAGTTCATTTTTGGATCGTATGATTTTGTTCCGAATTGTGTAAAAGATTGATGAAAACTCCAACCGGAAATCCATTGATGCATGACGGTCATTTTCATAAATACGTTTACATTCAAGGTGTAGTACAATTGTCATTTGCAGACGACATAGAATAGTTCAGGATGTAAACTCAAATACATCGCAAAATTTGGACGGCAAGATCAAACTGCAGGTCAAAATAGCTATTCGATTAAAATTTTCGCATCACTGTTGACACAATTTTACTAGGATCAAATATTGGGGTTAATTTTCTCGCGTAATACTAACACGTACTTGCAAATGTTCATTTGTATATACATATATCGTCAAGGCGTTCTGATTTGCTGTATTGAATTACACTTTGCAGATAGATAGAAGATGGCAACATTAATAATGTAGGCACATAAAAAATCATCTCGTATCGTTTCATAAATACATTGAAATATCAATTACAATGGCAATTGGCATCGTTTACTCTGGTTATCATATCTACATAAAATTACAATAAATCAATAATGCAGCTGACTAGCCTAAAGCGACCTTAGAATTATAGAAGACATGCAATATTAATGCAATGTTGATATTAAGGAAATTACTGACAGATGTAAAATGATGATTTTATATTGTACTGAATGGGAACAAAAAATGTGGTGTTTACTAATCTTATGCAAATTTAAACCTGTTTAAATTCTGACGATCAGTTGGGGTTATACCCGACGAAATTTGGCTTTATCAGAATTTATTTAGTAAACAGGATAATAAAATATAAATATTTCTTTCAGAGACAACATTAACGTGATGCAATTTTTTTAAATTTATTTTCTTCGCGTATAATTAAGACTGATGGCCTTTATATAAATGACGTTAAATCTTTCGGTTTTTGATTCTTTAAATTAGTGCGATTCATCGTTACCGAAAATATACGAGGTTTATTATGATTTTTGCGGAACATCAAGGCTTCCCCATCAGGTCAACAATCTTTTCGCAAGAACGTAAATTCGCCAAAGGTAAAAAGTGAACCAACTCTTTCGACCTTGCCTCGACACGCGACAGCTCTGTAGAATTAATCGATCATTATTTATTTATTTTTAGCAACTTAATTAACAACCATTTTCTAATAAGCAATTTTTACAATACCAAATGAATTTTGCCTACACACTGTTCGTTATTGATTTCATCATGATAACGCATACTATTTAAACCCTTTTATGGCGAATGACAATTTACGAAGTTACACGAGCAAATCGAATGCCAACTAAAGAATAAAACAACGGTATATAAACTGTAGAAAATCAATTTGATTTACAATTTTTGCGAAACGTGTATACATATATACATACATATGTATTTCAATGAAATAAATCGAAAGATAGATTTTCATCCAACTATTCCTCTAACAAGGATGTACATACGTATTTTTTGGTCATATGAAAACGTATTTTCCAAGAACAATCAATATGTATTTAAAACATGAAAATGTCACCTTGCTTTTCTGCCAACAAAACACGTACGCACGTACATACATGCTATAATAACTAATTGGCTTTGAACAGGTGATACAGAATGGTATTGGGAAAGTGTCATATTTATTCAGTATCAATGTTCTTATTTTTTTGCGTATACGAATACGCGAAAGAGACGTTTATTACGGATTCATCTGAATTGCAAATACGACAGTTTTCTGAAATTCAAACACCTTGTTTGTTTATTCTTCTCGTTTGTTATCAAAATTACCACTAAAGATAAAAGGTACTGCGTTCTGTTTACATGTTATTTTTTACGATAATCGAGTATATATACTTTCAATTCATCCCCAGAATTGATTATTCGAGGCCAATGAAACGTCATAATTTTCGGGTTGTTCAAATAACATGTTTATATTGTGATAAAAGAGACAAAACAAATTAATTATTGCCTATCTAATCAACACTGACCAAGTGAGCTTAATGCGTATTGTGAGTCGTATAAAACCAGCTGGGGGCTTGGCACAATATTATTGTTTTCAAATGCAATTTCAAATTTGTGTGTCATATTTGAGAAGCGTAATGTTTTTGTGAAACGCACTTAATATTAAATATTTTCTTATTAAATTTTAATCAGCCCGATCGGAAAGGTCAATGTAAGATTTCAGAAGAAGAACATATTATATTTACATATATGACGTACATACATATATACATATGTTTTACCTTTGATTAGGTAACGATAAATCAATCTTATATAATACATTAATATTTCGACACGTGTTCGTTGAATAAATATGTTATGCACACAATAAATGTTAATAAAAAATAATAATGATAAATAACAAATTTCAAATCGAAGTACTTTGATCATTTTATATCATTAGTTTAGAGCGTTTGTTATGAATCTGCGTCACTAATGCTACTATGCCAATCCATTAAGTCTATAAATGTAATTCTCATTGTTGTAATACGCAAATACGTCACAGATAATGTTTTTGATTGACATGTTTTGATTTTGTCAATCGCTTACTCTGCTTCTTTATAAACATTGTAAAAACCGTACTATCAAAAAAAAAACATCGCACATTAAATATTATTAAGTTAATCTTTCGACAAAAGTTACGTATTTAATTAATTTATTTGTTTTTTTTTTACAGACGCTCCAAACGATGGACCCTACATGATATTCGGAGTTCTGATTGCTATGATTTTGGTTGCTCTTATCATCATCATCTTGGCCTTTACGATTAAGTGAGTAAAACACGATACAGAAGTGCAAAAATTGGCCGAAATTAGAACAAGGTGTTTGGCCGAAATGCGACAATAACCTTTACGTTCAATTGGAGATATCGCTCTACAATTTGGCTGTCACATTTGATATAAATAACCTCTAGACTACGAGTATTATATTAAATGACCGTATTTACGATTGTCTCGTTGCGGATGCTCAATATCATCTAATTTCATGAACAGCAATTGAATTAACCCTTGACTACCGTTTTAAAATTGAACTAACGACGTGGTTAATTGTAATCCGATGCCAATATTATCGGTAAAATTAGTGCCAACACTAATTTTTCACCGTCAATCATTCGTTATTAAATTTATCCTATATCTAATTTTGTAGTCGTATCGTCTGATAGCTATATGATTACGAATGCATATGTATGTATGTTTTTTATCATCAGCAAATTTTGACCTCAACTTTTTCGCAATGCAGCTTCGACTTTTGCAGTCAGTATCCGCATCCTGATATTTGTCTGTCACCTCATTTGTATTGTAGAGGCGACGGCAAATTAAATATGGTCAATGATTGAATTCAATGTCAATGAACGCAATTGTTTATCTGTTTAAAGTCATCGAATTCAACGTTTGGAATGTTTCGAATAAACAAATAAATTTTGCGGAAATCCCACTGCACATGCATGTGAATTAATGAGTAAATAATTCTACTATTTTTTATAGCTATAACGTTGGGAATTCAACTAAGCTTCGATTAAATATCATAAAAAAACACAAAAAAAACAAAATAAATTAGTTCGAAGACTTTGATTTCCTTAATAAATGATATTTTTATCAATTTTGACAGTATATATGTATGTATAAAAGTAATTGTCATTTACATCCGTCTCTGTGGTTTTGGTTATAGCCAAATAATATCAAAATGTGTTTAAATATACAGGAAGTAAATTATTTATTCTCTAACCATCTCCAAATCTTTCAGAATATAATTATTATATTTTAACATAACTTCATCAGTGGATTCTCAATATTCTGCTTCATATCCGTATACCAAAGTAAAATGTCTATCTTTTCAAATGGCATTTAATATTTTGGTCACTTATTAATGAACTAATAATGGCTGGTCAGTAACTTTGAAATGACATATTCAGTCAGAATTTGATAAATTACAATTACGATTAAGTGATTATGAAACTATAGAAATTATATAAAACTAGATAATTGCTGAAGTGCTTTCGGTCTCCTAAAATCATTTCATTAGTCGTAACAGAAAAATATGTAGAACTTCATATTTCAAGCTATTAGAAGCAAATTTAAAAATAAATGATTATTTAATCAAAGCACTGACCGTTAAAAATAAAATACTGACCAATCGATCGATTGAATTGACCGCTAATTTTTAATACATAAATACTGACCATTCATTGTAATAACTAGAGGTAGGACCGGAAGCGTGCCGTTTATTGTTCAATTTTTGGAAATGCTTTGTAAAAAAGGTTCGGCAAACCTTTAACAATGCATTTACAACATTTGAACAATAAACGGCCCCCTCAGGGTCCGGGCTTTAGTAATAACTGATCAAAAGCATTTAAAGTTTCCGTCCAATTAGACACGGGCCCTTCAAATCGAACATCATTACATATTGTTCCGAATTGTTTTAGACTTCCCCATGTTATCAACACGTACATACATACTTACATTGCTGTTTTATATTTCACAATAACTCTAAATGCGATTGCAACACTTTAAAATGCATTAATATTAAGCATTGAGCCGTGTTCCGTTATGTAATAATTTAAAAATAAATTATTACCAAGTTACGTCGATAATAACAATAATTTAAGTAAACTTACCCACTTATGCACACAAACTACTATCAGTCTTCAAACATTACAATTTAATAATTCCATAATTCTCGAAATTTCGATGATAGTATATACAATAATATTTTCAAAATCGAAATCAGTTGCTCGGTGGTTGTTCAGTGGCGATTTCACGTGTCCTGCGCGAATGTCTCGTACAAAAACTAAAATCTTTATATTTTTAGTATACATTCACGGATTCGTCAATTCGCCAATCTGAACTAAAACATTGTACTAGTGAATTGTGCATATATATATTTTTTTTAATAACAGTACAATAATAATAATTTAATATATTTATGAGACGACACTATTAAGTGATTTAATAGTATTTTAACGACAATACGAGTTATATTTCGTATTAAATTTTATTGTTATTTTTAACCGCAAAAGTAACAATGTATTACTTTCCTTTTATATCAGGAAATGACTATCCATGGTAAGTACTATTATTTTTTATATAAATTCAAATTTTTATGTATGTAAATATAATTATTTCTACCTACTAAACTTGCAATCATATTTCGCACAAACGTTGCACTGACTGATTCGATTCCGTTGTTAAATTCGGTTTCGCAAATTCAATTCAAAATCGAATAATCATCACACACGATCGGGAAAATTGGTCGAATCGTATTCGACATCGTAATACCCACCCGTGGTGATAAATATTTAGATTTTCTCCGAGGAAATGTTTTCATCTCGCGACTGCGATTAATGTACCCGTGACGCCCACAAATCCGCCCGAGATTACAGAACATGTTTACTGATTGAAAAGCAGATTTTCAATTTGAAAACGTTGACGTTGGTCATTTGATAGATTTTTCCGTGAAATCCGCCGTGTGAGTTCAAAAACATCACTCAAATTTAACCTGTTTAGACGTCATTTAATATCGACGTTCTCGCGAAACTGAAAAATAAACTTTTATATGATACATTTTAGTTTACGTTTAATTTTTATTGTTCCGAGAAGACTTTCTAGATGGTTTTTGTCGGAATTTTTCAGACCGACATGAATTTTGTCGGAATTTAACAAGTGAATTTTGGTTTTTTACAGTGTTTATAATGCAAAATTTAAAATAAATATTTTATCTTCAGCCAATATGGCGCATCGTCCTGCAATTGGAACACAAAATATTACATTTATTTCACATATTTGTAAACCAATTATCGTTTGAAATGAATGTCAAGTAATAATATGCAATTATGTAGTAAATTTTATCAACAATCTTCTTAAAATATACGTCACAATAGAAGATAAGAAAAATCGTGGAAATTGGTGTTTTGATGCATTGAAAAATCACAGAAAAATTGACTTCACGGGAAAATTTCAACAATATTTACAAAACAAGTTATTTCAATATTTGCAGCGATCACTGCATGCAAATATTTAACAATTTATCCGTTTATAACCTGACTAATATTTAAATATATCAACGGTCCAGCTTTGTATCAAATATCAGACCCATTTCATAGCTATAAAAATTTTATGAACTTTCATAACGGTTCGAATGAGCAAGTGGCAGTATGATTATTATTAAGATGTCTGGTGTTGGGAAAATGGCTCAAATCTAACTCTTAATATTATTGAAATAATTCACGCCTTCTACACACGAGTATCTCAAAATATATGCATGTTTGATATATTGGAGGTGATTCACGCTGAAAGTCGATGAGTTTGGCCAATTATTTGGCAGATCGACTGAGTCTGTTCTACGTCAAATAGCACCACGTGTTGTGTTCATCATCCTCCATCATTCGAATGCGATTTTAAGGTGAAATGTCATGATATATTAATATGAAAACCTTTCTATAAATCTAACTAAGTAATGACATGATTTTTTTGTCAATACTATGATATAATTAACTAATTTGAAGTCAATATTCATTAATATTTTACTTGAATGTTTTTTCGTTCAAAAATTCTATTTAAGACCTACGTCATATATAATATAATACATCAGGCATCGTAACATAGGGCTCGAAATCATGATTCAAATCCGGTTTTGTGATTTTTTTTCTATACTTGAAATAAAAAATCTATAGTTGGCAAAATAGTACAAAAAGAATGTAGTCAAATTAGATACTACACAGGACCGACTTCTAGGAACACAAATTATCCTTTTTTACAAGGGGGCCGGCGACCTATATAAGGTTATTGACTGAAGGTCATTTTCTTTATATTATAATAGAAAAAAAAAACTGAATTCGTGACTACAAGTTTCATTCTGAGAATATGAACGTACGTATAAACGAAAAAGGTATCCCTCTGTATATTTTTTTGAAACATAAAAATATCATTATTGAAGACCAATTTTATTAAATTTAAATACAAACATATAATACTAACATCCTTAGTATTAGTATAGTTTAGGTTATTATTTCCTTGACACGTAGCGTTTCAATTCCGTACAGTAGGTTACCCACATAATGTAGAGCGTAATCTAAATTATGCGATAAGATACGTCAATCCAATTCCATAACACTCATATTCTAACGAAAATGATTTCCATAAACGGTATATTATGTATAATATGATCATCCATACGTTAATTATGCATTTCCAAAAATCTTCTGCTAATTTACAATTGCAAATTTGATCATATGTACTTACAAATAACTATGCATATACATAGTACGCTGAAAAAACGTTTCAAATTGTATTCGAAACGTCTTTGAATTCATTTTAAACATTGTTGTTGTTTTTATCGTGCCAAAACGATTTCTTAATTTAAAACAAAACATATACTGTGTATAAAAATATATTAAAAATCTAAAAATATACAGCAAATTAATTCAGGTCAAAGTTCCTTGGCGATAAAAATAAACATTGTGCGTGTACTCGTACATATGTATGTTAATGTCTGAAAGAGTCGGGTCAAATAAATTTAACATCAAAGTGAATCCCATTTTTTTTACAAACGACATGTAAATTGACCTTCCGATTTTCCGAAATTTTCTAGAAAAACATGTGTTATTTCGCACTGGATTAGAATTGCCTATGAATCAATCTCAAACATCACATGTATTATTTTTTGCTAAAACTCAAATATTATTATGTTTATAATGTACATGCATACATACATATGTACATACCTCACCAAAGAACAACATAAACATTAAAATGTAATAAGTATATATTATTTATAATTATTTTGCATACTTCTAAAAATACATATTACTAGGAATTGTTAAAGAACAATTAAAACATTGACATATTTTACATAAATGCATAGATGTACTATAAATACTCCGTTATAATATAATATCGGCATTTAAAGTGCCTATAAATGATTGATAGATCATCTGATCCGAGTTATCTTCGAGCGTTGATTGCGTGTATTATTCAAGTGTTTGACATTGATCATGAACTACAAATTTTCTTAAACTGATTCTGTTTTGTTTATTGGTCTCGATATAAACAAAGGTGTCGATTTGAATCACCATTCTGCATAATAAACCGAACCGATCAATGTTTCAAGACAAGTTGACCTTACTTTTGCTATTAGAATTAGGGGGCGTATGTTACGTCACCATTGGCAACAAAGAGATGAATGACGGATAAGGGTATCGATTTATTTATAATAGTCCGATTACGTATGCAAAACGTCATTAGGGTATCCCCGATGACCTTCAGCTCTCGCCGTTTTCTTTTTCGCACCGTCGCCGTCGATTTTTCACGCATTTCCCGGAGAAAAGTCGACGTCAAGATTCAAAACGCGCGACCGTCATTAGCACACGCTTGCCAAAAAAACGTGTCCGAGAGTGAAACTTTGCTTGTACGACTAGTCGTTTCGAAGCGAATTTAGTTTTGCACAATATAAATAAAACTAAAAGGAAATGTGTTAGGAAAACCCGTCGATGAGATTAATAGCTCTGCGTAAATAAATTTTCCACGATTTTTCGCCGAATCTTTACTGCATCGTTTATTTTGACAAAAGCAGCCAACTGTTCCTTTGCAAAAACATCGATAACATTTCATGTTAAATGATATCAAATGTCACAAACATTACATTTATCCATTCATTACAAGCGTAAAACGTATATGGTATGACTTGATCGACAAGATGATGTAATTTATCTTACAAATTGACAAATGTTATCAATTCCTTCTTGAAGCGTGTGTTCATTAGGTTAGAATGCATTATAATGAACATCGAACAATTCACATCGACGAATCCATAATACAAAAACCCGTACAATTTAATTAATAAAAAATACAGGGTTATCAACAACTATAAACAAGCTCGTAATATGACGTGATCATTACATTATTAAGAATAAACTGGAATTCGCCAGTTGACACTGATCAAAACTTTCCACTATTTTTTTTCCGTATGTATGTATACGCATATACCAAACACCAAAGAGTAAAAATCTGCAATCAATTGTTTACGATTGTTCATATCAATTGTCGTTTTCATTGAGACACATATTATGTATTTATTTATTACATATTATCAGTGTTGCATCGAACATTGAAAATATGGTGAAATACAAAGCGGTCGGTGCGTAAAGGGTCAAATGTCGAGTCGGTTGCCAAGCGTCACATGTTTAATTGGCGACTGTCGTTAGTTGTACAATTTGCATATTTAAATTTTTTTAATAGTACATGCTTGTGTGGTTTGGCCACATCGTCTGGGATTTAATTAGTTATGAAGTTAACACAATGCGTCCGTCTCGCTTTGTCTCCAAGTTTTTGCAATCAAAGCATCGCGAAATAGAATCACTGAAAGAAACGCGGCAATGATTATATTTTAAGCACACTTAATATGGATCGGCTGTAACATCGTGCTGTATATAACTAATTGCTATGAATGATGTCTGTCTGTATTCTGACAAAACTTACATACATATGTATGTATTGTGTATTACAGTAGCTTCACTTGGCCGAAGAAAAAATAAATAAGAGAATAAAAATAATATTTATTTATTATAAATACATATTAAATTAATCTTAGAGGATTAAATCGAGGGAAAAGGGTCATACAGTACCACTTTAAATAATATGATTATCACTCTATATTATGCAGTCTTCTAAAAGTACTTAACTATACCTAAACTAAATAAATTCAATCTAAATTCATTCCAAAAACGCAAAGCTTGCATTAAATTGTGTTTTAGAATTCATCTCATTAAGAGTTTCTTCGACGGTATATTATACATAAATAATCCTACCTAGATAGATTATCAATCTGCAAACTTTAAATGTAATAACAGATCAAAATCGATATTATTAAACCAAATATGTGTATATATTTTTCAAAATCCTTCAATTCAAAGTAAATATATACAAAAATAGTTTAAACCAATGTGTATTCACATTTCTTAAATGGAGTAGTCGCGGCAGCAATAATATATGTAATTTGACGATAGTGAGACACGATAACGTAGGGAGGCCGCTTATCATCCTGAGAATGGCCTCCAATTGAGGCACGTGCCCTTCCACAGCAGTTGTTTTATTGTAATTGTATCCTCTTCATTGTCTCCTGCTTGTATTCTGTTTATGTATGGATTGAGATAGAAATAAATAAATAATAAATAAATGGATGAGAGATAAAATAAATAAATAAATAGACGATAGGTGCCCCAAACAAAGAAGCGTATTGAATAGACCGTTATCCAGCAATGGATGGTGAATGGCTGTAAATGCTGATATGCTTAGTCAATTACATATTTGTTCACTTTCGCACATATACCAAATTGCTCAACACTCACACCTACATATCATTAGGAATTGGTTTCTATGGTCGAACAGATCTGGCATGAGACTTGCGTAAAATGTATGTACATGCTATCGCCCTCCTCTCAACCAATTAAATTTCGTTTCAGTTTCGCATTGTATTTCGGTCAAGAAATACAACATTGTTCGTGCGTATAGCGGTCGGTAGGATTTGACTTTTATTTTTTGCTAGTTTTGAGTTCGTGCTTCGTATTTTGAGATAATTACATTAATACATTTTTAATATAAAATACGTAAGTTGTTGAAATTATTCATTTATTTATGGAATACGTATATATTTTAAATTAATGGAAATTTATATTTCTTGGACAATAAAAGTAATTATCAACATCATGTTATGGACAGCAATGCTTACAGTAATATAATCAAAGACCTTGCATTGAATTATATTGTAATAATTTTATATGTTCGATAAGAAATATAGTTGAAACCAGAGATTTGGAGCAACCACATTTTGGGGTTGCTCCGCTCCGACACCCAAGTACTTGCTGTGCTCCGAATAGTTTTTATAGGAGTCATATTATTTATCATCTTTATTTATTTAATTTATTAATGACAGAAAACGCAAATATCGGGAGGCAAAGATCGAAAATCGAAAGATCTTAAGTCGAAAGATAAAAAAAAATGGTGCATGGTAAACGGTACATACTCACATAATTTGCGAGAGCAGGATACAACAGGAACAAGAGGAACATGCTTTTCCTCCCGTATTCTGCGCGCGCACATTAATACGGGAGGAAAAGCCTGTTCCTCTTGTTCCTGTTGTATCCTGTTCGCGCAAATTAAGTGAGTATGTACCATTTACCATGCACATTTTTGGTGATCTTTCGACTTAAGATCTTTCGATTTTCGATCTTTGCCTCCCGATATTTGCGTTTTCTGTCATTTAACATTCTATCTCGTCACGGAGACCGGTTTGAAAGAGATGTATGAATGGATTTTACATAATTTTAATTTTTTTATAATTTTATTTTTAATTTTTTAAATTTGTATAATTTATTAAATAACCGCTGTGACGCATTGGGGTAACCTGTCAGGTCACAGTGGTCTTTAATTATTGATAAATAATAAAACCAAACTATGTACATGATGCGCCACATGTCAAATGATTCCAGGATAATAAACCATCAAGTATTGAATTTATCAAAAATTGAAAACAAATTTAAAAAAGCATTAATTTAATTTTTAAATTCTGAAAGAAATTCCAATACATAAAAAAAATGTCGGAGCAAAAGCTCGTTGCTCCACTGCTACGCGCTCCGCTCCAGATCTCTGGTTGAAACAGAATCAGAGAATTTTCAAACTAGCTACAGCCAATCAACCTCTTCCATCACCCACATCTCGCTCTTTCGATCGCTTCCTACCATTACAACACACACACACACACACACACCATTTCAACATTATGCAGCATATCTGAACACGGCCGCAATTCCTTATCTAGCAGAAACTTGTATTGTAGAAAAATGTCCTCGGCTGAATCGAGTAGGCGGACGAGCGGCCCTAGCGTCCCTAGACCGGTTAATCGGTAGCGACAAACGGTCACGCGTTCGGTCAACCGTTTGCGAATAATCCAACCGGTTTCTTCGATTTTTTAGATCTGATGATCTAGCCGCGATTTAAAGCTCGGATCGGAGGCCGATCATCGTCAGTTTAGGCGTCGTGGCGATTGCCAGAGGGCACGACCGCCTATGAGCCCCCGTTTGTTTTGGCGCGAGCGGGGCTCTTGGGCGGGCCCCAAAATCGTGACGGGCCCCCGTGTATTCCCGTTTTATCACCGCGCGAATTTTCAGTGTATTGGCGAACGTTAACGGGCACTAACGCTACTGCAGCTGTTTCGCACGCGCTGTACACGTGCTAGTAGTATTGAATTATAAAATTAAAAAGTTTTGCGTTGTTATTTTTCAAATTACAATTTTGATGGTATTCAACGACTTTCGTATAACTATGATGAAGTGCAAAGAGGAGAATTGTGAAGTGGGCATGGTGCCCGAATGCGACACCTTGATCGTCCTTTCAGAGGACAAACTCATTTTGTGCACTTGCGGAAGGAGGCAGCGATCCATCTTCGAGAGAGAGTAAATATATACTAGTAATTAACGCGATTATTCATCATATCAGATCATTCAAATGTCATGTACATATAAAGATAATTACATTTTGTAATTGGCAATTTGCGTGTATGGCGCGTGGCACAATTCATTTATGGAGGTCTGAATTACAAATGAACTTCGTATTTTGATTGCTTTCTACGAGGTGAAATGTTTTGTTAGATTTCCACCGTATTAAGGTTCATTTATACTAGCACAGCACCGACCGGCAACTGTGCGTAAACAGCATTACGAAAAATATTCTTCAGTATATTTAATGTGGACACTTTCATATGTTCCGTAATATGTACGTGGCCAGGGCTAGCTCAAAGGGGCAGCAGACTATGTAGGCACGTGCCCATGGCGCCGCGAGGCGCCCTCACTTTTTCTTTTTTTGATTATAAAATTGAAAAAAAAAATTGGCTTTCTTTGAACTAATAAGACACTTTAAACTTCAACTTAATTTTTCTACTCGAAGTAACAATACTGACTATAAAATATTATAATTTACAAGGAACGCAAGAAGTCGACTCTCAAATATCAACGACTCTCGAATAAAACTTCTCAAACAAAAACTGTGGTCGATACAAATGGTTACATGAAATTGTATTGAAACTTGTCGTTAAACGAAATATTATATATTGGAAATTTATGCGAACAGGGATGGATTTTTACTTCACGAAATTAAATATTTGAATCAATCATATTCGAATGAAAAAATGTCAAATGATAAAATTCTTTAATTAATTATTTTTTTAATATTATATACTAAACATAAAACATGACTATTTTGAATAAAAAAATTTAGTTTTAATTTTATGTTATTTTCATTTATGTTTATGTTTCTTTAACATGTACCTTTTATAAAATTTATTCCTTAAATAAATTGGGGGGGGGGGGGGGTAACTGACACGATATATTCATGTTATACAACAGTACATACACCGAAACGTATTAAGCAGAACCGGTTTTTTTGGGCCAGTATGGAAATATTCACGTATGACGTGACGGCATAGTGGCGAGTGCACCCGTACTAACGAAAGTGCTGTCATGCGTATATGAATATTTTCGGAAGCGTCATATTGTGATGATATTGACTCAACAAGACGAGACAAGCAATATTGCGCCATATTGTCGCGGTCTGTAATGTAATGTAAGCCGATTTTGCCTTGCACTCGGCCAAAGCTTTTCTGAACTATGAATAGAAGTAGTATTTTCTGTGGAATGTTGGATAGTATAAATGGAACTTTAATACATTTGTCAGTAATTTTTTGTTTTAGTTTTTGGCCAGTAAATGATTTAATAATCTTTGAATCTTAAAATTTAAATTTAAATATTTAATAATGAACCTTTGGTTCCTTCAATACACATTGTTCTTGTTTACTTATATAGCATTTCTCATTGATAGCATTTCTCATTGATAGCATTTCTCATTGATAGCATTTCTCATTTACATATGTTACAGATTTTTTAGCATGGTTAATAGCTGTGGGATTTCTTGATAAAAACATAAATAAATAAACATTAAAGTAAATTTTAAAAATATACTTTTGACAGTAATATATTTTTTGATAGTAAGATCTTAGAATTAGAAATGATATTACAGACTACATAAATGACCCAATACCTTACATAATTATATGTGTACATACCTATATATACTGCATTACAAATCTACTAAATTAAACAAAAAACGTGAATTTTCTATAAATACATACACTAGTGATGTTACGATGTTAATTTGAACATCAATTAATCTGTTTACGGAACTCGTACTTACAATTAAATATATATTAATTCTACGATTTATGTACCGAAAGATATTTATATTTAATTAAAATTAGTCCTTAATTTTATTTTCAATACTATTGTATATAAATATTGAATAACTCAATTAGTGGAATAATGAATTATTCAATTAATACAAATCGGCAAATTTCAGTTAACTGCCAGTATTTACCTAATTGATCTGAAACGAACATGCAATTTGTAATTCTCAGCATTCCGATCGAACATTATCATTCTAATTAAATCATTTTAACACAATGTCGGTTATTTTAACTGACTGAAATCTTATCAGTAGTATATGTATGACGGTTACACCACTCACATATACATATGTATGTATGTACTTCGACATCGTATGTTCATATCTACATATGTTTGTAGGTATATGTTTGCTTCACACTCACTTCTTATAATAAAAATGCGTATAAATATTTTAATCAACACCCGCTTAAAATCTTTTTGTTTTCGTTTGTAATCAACGGTTCTGAGAAAAACTCATGTCAAGGAAAATACATTGATTTTTTCCTCAACTAATATTCACTCGTCGCTTCCCAGTCAATAATTTACCAGTAGAAAAATTCGCTACACTAAAATCGTTTTGTTAAGACTGAGTAACTTTAATCTTATTTTATATTAGAATTTATGTATATATATGTACATGCACACTTATACTTAAAATATTTCACGAGATTTAATTGTCAAGCAATGCATACATATGTACATACATACATATACTAAAACAACACTTCTTATCAATCCCCGACACACTTGCTAGGTTCACATATGAATATAAAATAAATTTGTCGGTTATCTTTTGACATTATCAGCTTATTGTAACCTATGCTATAAATCATTAACGTTATTTGTTTCTTCGCATTTCTGAGAAAAATTGAGGTATGTATTTTTTTAAAACACTAGCGCAATGCGCAATAAAAAGTTCAAATCAATACAATCTTTCAATTTACATGACAACAAATTATAATATATTTACAGCAACGGTTAAATGTGTATTAATTATTCAAACTCAACAGTCAACAGGTTGATGATCGTGTTTTATCACTAAAATTCAAATATACAAAGCTCAAAAACAGGTCAAGTATATGATGTTTTGCGATGCGCAAAATTGTCACGTTTGTTCGGCGCCGATTTCGTACATGATTTAAATTAAAAATATTTGCGTAAAACCGAGCGTAGGTAGATATGTAATTGCCTATTGAGTAAACAAAACATGGAAGCGGTGTTGTTTGTAAACAGAAAAGTCGCAGTATTTTCCCGCGTTTGTTTTTGTCGCGAATTCGCCGTAAAAGTGCGCACGCCGTTCGGGAAAACTCGACAGAATTCACGTGACGACAATATGTCGTAGTTGTGCGAAAATCAGTGACGAGAATATTTTGGCAGATTCCCACTGAACTTTGTGCCAATGCTCTTACAAAAAATTGTATTATATTCTAGTGTAGAAAATGGGTTAGAGATGTTTCCACGTGCTCCTCGAAATGCTTCATTCAAGAATCGCAATCGCGTACGAAAATATTCTCTACTTTGGTCACGGTTCAATCTGATCTATTTATAATTTAACTACAATACCAACAGGAAGATTATGTATTATATTAAGGTAGTATTAGATAGCTAAGTAAATATAGTATTAGATTACGATATTAATATACATAGATTAAAACTATATATGTATGTATGAACATATGTATTAAATAATCACTGCAGGAGCCAAATATAAAAGCGAACTAAAAGTTTCCAGTTGAAAAAAGATGGAAGTTTGCCCGACAAGTTAAATTACGATTATATTTTAATAGATAGTTATAACTTTTTGTATATGTATTTGAGACGGTTTCAAAGATGCGTTTTGCAAAGTAAACAATATGAAAATATCCGAATTAAAATAAATTCGACAACATGTGAATACAATCTACGTTTTAGAATTCTCCGTTTAATTTAACATTACGATGATTTTGAGACGCAATATCACCAACTGAATCATTCGTTTTTTTTTCTGTCATTGAAAAATACATACTTCTGTTCATCATTGTAATGAAAATTGCACTCTCATACTTATATAAACATTATTAATTATTCCTATCGTTTTAAATTGAAATGGTTCTCTTTCGACGCAATTTTCTATTCACATGTGCGACTCATTTACATTGGGATAAATTTATCATAAATTCAAACATTTCAGTCACTCATTGATACGTAATTCAATATTTAACACTCGAGAGACGTCTCGTATCTCAATGAGTTTGAAACGATAAGATCGATCTTTAACTAAATATAGAAATGATTGTATTATGTATGTTTGTCATCTGACGTGTAAGCCAACGGTTATTAATCTCAAGATCAAAAACTTGTTAAATATCAGCATTGTTCGATTTTTTTTGTTAAATGTATTGTGACGTCAAAAACGGCTAGTCATGATACACTTTTATCTTGTGAAAACCGATACTACATATGAACATTATCTATGAAATGTGTCAAGAATATGTTATATCTATTATAGATAGATATTATTTAACTGAAACTTAAGCGATTAGTTTAGGCGCCGGTGACGTGTTTTTTAAATAGATTTCACTTTTATTAATTTTATTTGTATGTTGAATTTAAAATACATCAACTATTAATAAATAAATGCTTTCACACAATGAAATAGAGAACTTTGGCTGAAATGACAAATGATTGTCGCGAGACAATGTATTAGAGTAAAAATATCAACTTATGCAATATCATTGATGATTCTTTTATTACCTAACTGTCATTCCCGATGTGATGATTCATTGTAATTATTATTATATATTATACGTACTGACTAATATTAAATAATAATTTAATAGTATTAAATAATCGTTTACATTCTAGACAGTTTAAATAAAATCACAAGACTTCTGAAAATTTTAACAACGCTTTGTATTATTTTAATCAATTAGATAATGAAATAATAATATAATTTTTTTAATGTAAAAGGTATCGAATTTGGTGGTTCTAAATTTAAAACTGTGGATGTGCATAGTGCACAAAAAATAAACATTAATTTTATGTGAAAGTTAAAAAAAAATGATTAATTAGTTGCAGTTTGGTTGTGAGTAGTCAAATGACGTTAAAATTTATTATCAACACTTGCATATTTATATTTAATTTTATACCTATGTACATGTATGTACATATGTATGTTCTTGCATATATATGTACATATATATTATATTACAGGAAGATAACCTTTATTGCTATAGTGTTAACTTTTAAAAATATGTATTATCAATGCCTGAAACATCTTTTTTAGGAACCCCTTATCAGTTTGAGCATTTTTCGGGGAAACCTTGCCGAAGCGTGTGGTGTTTGCGAAGGCGATATAACAAAATAGATAAAATTCGAATAGGTTTTCTCTTCCTGACTACTTTACTCCTCCGTAATGATTTTTTTTTTCGCCGTCACTCGAATCTCTACAACTAATTATCAATACTAGTAGCGCGAGAATACATAATGGTCTATACACCGAGAAGGTCACCTGGTAGAATGTTGCTTCCACCTTGGACAATGAACAGCGTTCAATCGAAGCACTCATTCTTCGCATTACATCGACGAGACCATAACACAAGACATGCGTAATTTAATCGAAAAAAAACTGAATTATTTAACCGTCGTATAGTTAAATTCGTCGCACTCAACCACGGCCCTGTACTTAACGGACAGTTTCAAAATAATCGACGTTTGATCCATCACAGGTGGCCCCCCGTACCTTTTTCGAATTTAAATTTAATACGTATTACTATAGTGTGAAATTCCAGAACTGACCAGAAGCAAACTCGAAATATCGTTAAACCACGCTTACATACATACAGCGAGAGCTAATAAATAGACCAAAGTCAACAATAATACAGCATTTACATATATACATGTTGAGGAAACAGTAGACTTGGGTCTACCTCAGTGAATTTAACATGGTATAAATATAATAACTGTCGGCAAATGCAAATAATTGATAAAATACATATTCGTCACAGGAAAGCTTGTGAAGTTTTATTGATATTTGATATCATTCATTGAATATTGAATATACACGTCAGCTCAAACGATAGCTAAGCCTTTTTGGTATTACTATAACGTGCCACTATCAATGAATGTCTGATTTTGTAAAGATTACTACCTGTATCGTAGCTGGAATGGTATTAGTTCAACCTTTGTTTAGTGATTCGTTTCTTAGATGCAATTTGAAAAAAAAACTTAACTGCATCTATTGTGTAGCAAAAATTTAAATATAAGAAAGACCTGCTACTGTTGGTTAAATGTAAATGGGTTGAATATAATTAAAAAAAAGAAAGAATTCTCTTCAGAAATATTCTAGTATTTTTAAAGATTCGGTCAGCAGACACAGTATTATTTTTTGGAATCACTTCAACGATTAAAGTTTATCTACATGTTTTGTAAATGGCATCGTTCGTTTAGGTCTTAAAATTTAAACTTGATATTTCTATTGGGTTTTTAAAATCCAATGATTTATCATTGTGACACTATGATACATGAGAGGAATTATTGAGATAAATTCAGTGTGGCTTAATTTAACAGTTCTTAACATGCGGTTAGAGCACATGCATTGTTGCAAACTTTCAATGGGACGTACTCTATACACTTAGTTGCACTTTCAATATTTGATTTTGTACCAATTCATCATTCACGACAATGTCAAAAGTAACGTCCAGCGGTTTCAATAAATTTTCCAGCAAATAGAACAGTGTTTTCAGTGCAAACCGACTGCGGCTGATTAAACATCGTCCGCGCAAATGACGACAATTAATGTATGATTATTGTTGATCTATTGGAACCGACACGTGTTATTTGCACGGTTAGTTTCTGTGGAAATTGGCTCGACCGAGTCGCACAAGCGGCAATCACATTCGAAATAAATGAATTTTGAAATGAATGTTGTTTCTCACGGTCAGATGGTGGTGCATCGTGTGAGATGCACTTCGACGTGCATACAACAAGGGAAGCATCCTGTACCATTGTGCAAGTAGGTAGAGGGTCGAGGCCATTGCTCTCACCATGTATCGGTCGCAGCCCCCACATCCAGCTTAATTC
Organism: Arctopsyche grandis; assembly: GCF_051622035.1. Taxonomy (NCBI): domain Eukaryota; kingdom Metazoa; phylum Arthropoda; class Insecta; order Trichoptera; family Hydropsychidae; genus Arctopsyche; species Arctopsyche grandis. The sequence goes on from NC_135367.1 coordinate 9,376,739, forward strand.
CAACTTTTTCTTTTATTTATTATTATTTTTAATACTATCAACACTTAAAATGCATCATATGTGCATTCGCATCGGAATGATTTAATCAAAAGCTTAAAATAATCCGTATACTTTTGTTTATATGGCACATGGTACACTGTTTAATAATATATCGAGTCTTTGAATACCTGCTACATACTACCTACTATTTTTGTGCTGCGAAAAGTCGTCGAAATAAGTTGGGCAACTCATTGTAACGTCAATTTGATGCTTCTTATTATATTACTGATCTTTGAAACTATCAAACACATTTATATTACTATCGTCTGAAATAATAATTGTCGATAACTTACAGCATAACTTTCAAATGTAATTACTGCTATTGCTTTGGATAATTGAATTATTGAACGTGACAATAGGAATATCAGAACCATGGACTCTCGATCTCATTCACGCAAAACGTGAAAGAGTTCAATATCTAAACACCAAGACGAATAAAACTTGGACTGTGACTTGAACGGTTGCGTAAATACCATTGTTTATACGAGTAATTGCAATTTAGCACACTTGTTCCGTCGAAAAAGTGCATATATTTCATTCGTCACGATGGGGAATTTCATCATCTTTACCTAATTACCACCTTGAGTCATTTTCTTAATACGTTTATAGTCATTTCATATATTAGAACCGTTGAAACGTCAGTGCATTCACAATGCACGTACCCGTCACCGACGTTTCAAATGCAAATTTCGCCTTATCTCCAAAGCATAAATAAATCGAATTTGACACGTGTAAAATACAATAAGCAAAAATATAAAGAATTTGGTGATTTATGAGTTAATATGACAGTTTGAGAAAGTCGGTGTCGTTGAAAGCACTCGGGGGAAAAAAATATCATTTTTAAAGCTCTCCCTTCTGCGACGACCGTATCAGTGGTTTACAACAAATGCAACATCACTCGTCAATTCTTTCATTTAATAATAATCGGCGTTATACAATAAACGGATTCAATTTTGACGATCATTTAATAATAATGAACAACTAAAAAAAGCAAATGAAAGCGATTGTTCCGCATTGAATACTTCAATTCGCATGAAAATTTGTAAAAGTTGCTTCATCGCTCATTCAAATACAAACTCAACATCGTATCCCCTTCTTCCACGAAACAGGTAAAACAAACGAGAGCTACCTTAATAAAACTGCCGATCTTTTTCAAAATATCTAGGTATGCGCATTTATATTGTACCTTCAGAGTTGGGTCGTTCTGCTTTTGTTACCCGCTCCCCGAATAGAAATATTCCACTATAGAGTGCAACCTACGCATTCGCCAATAGTAAAATTTGTTTCGAAAATACACCACGTCTGGTTTATTTTAAAACATCGAACGCCGCTTATATTATAGTCGTCGAACCGTTTTCCTATTTAAATCTGTGATTTTGTACGATTCTCTCTTCTTGAACGTCGTCCAAACGCGGGTGGCTAATTGCAAAAAGACGAAACAGTGATTTTTTATGCGATTCCGCAACGATAATTCGCAATTACTATTGTGGCGATGTATGACGGAAAAAAAAGTACCATTATGCTATATTCCGAACGAGGGGAACTTTCACCAAAAGTGTTCTCTCACTCGACACATCTTCCCATGAGTGAGTTTTAGAATACGTACTCGACAATAGTTGTATAATATAATAATCTAGAAAGTGCTATCTTTCAAATATTATTTAATCAAATTTGGAGTACCTTCGATTTGAATTCAAACCAACCGATTTTAACAAAGATCCAACCCCCCCTTTTGAAAATAGAATCTACAGATTACCAACATTCAAGTTTGTATGTGTTTATTACCTGCTTTTTTTGTCTACTTCGTCCTATCTAAGCCCAAGAAAAATTTCAGTAAAGCGAAACATTTTCAACATTTCTGCTATATTATAGAAGTCAATAATTATTTATGTTTAGGATAAATAATAGACATGCCCGGTGATAAAGAAGATGAAACAAAGAGACGTATTAAATTAGGATGAACGAATGAAGGCTGTTTTTAAATCAAAAATGCCACTTTGCGTGAAGAAAAAGATCTTCGATCAATGTGTTTTGCCTTAGGCAAAAAGTTTCACATCACTGATGACGTATGGATGTGAAACTTAGACATTGAACGCCAATATGCTACAAAAAGTCCAATGCACTCAAAGAAATATGGAACTCTGTATGCTTGGCGTAACGATGAAAGACAGGAAACAGAATACGTGGGTAAGAAGTATGACAAGAATAGTGGATAGAGTGAAGAGATTGAAATGGCAATGGGCCACGTGGCTAAAAGAATGGACAAAAGGTGGACAAAATAAGTGCTACAATGTTACCGGAGAGTATGCAAATGGATAATAGGAAGACTGTAGAGAAGATGGGTAGACAAAATTAGGAAAATGTGTGGGGTGAGATGGATGAGAGTAGCGCAAAACAGAGACAAGTGGAAGCATGTTGGAGAGGCTTTCATCCAGCAGTGGATAGTAAATGGCTGTAGATGACGATGATGTTTATATTATGATATTAGAAACTTCATGTAATCAATCAAGGAAATGTTAATCATTCGTCATTTTCCTGTTTTTATTATACTGCACGTAATAGCTATACCGCAATCGATTACATTATCGAAAATATTGACAAAAATAGTGCAAAATTACGTATTAAATATGCGGAAGATTCTGCGTGATCAAATAATGCTTTATCAAAAAAAAAAAAAACATGTTTGTCGTTGTGTTCTAACCGAGAAATTTATTTAATATGTATGTACATATTATGGAATGGTTAAGCGAGTTGTATACATAATTGTTTTTGTTTTGATTCGGCCTGTTCGCTTTGCGTTCGAATCATTCCGTAATCGTTATCCGAGCAATGACAACAATAATGAGTGCGTAATTTCACACGAAACGTTTTATTTTTTTAAAAAAGGTTTAGAAAGCCTTCATAGTTGAACGCCATGGCGATGAAGCGTTGCCAACTTTCACGACCGAACAGATGCTCCTCAAACGCGTCGCTCTCATGCTAATTGTCTCCAAATATACAATTTTTTCCCATCTCCAGAGATTTGAGCTCGGTTCCATGGTCTGCAGCGTCCGTTTGTGCAGAACACATGCTTCATATACATACATACATAATATTATATAAAAAATGTCCTCGAGCCGGGGAGACATTACGTAAATCGCGTCGAATTATTTCTGAACTCGGCACATGACAAACTGTGGCTCGGACAATTGACATTGTCGTTCCATGTATGCATGTGTCAGATGAATCAGACGACATCGAGGATGTTCGCTGTTAAAACACCAGTTTGGTTTCCACGAATTCGTCGACAACATCGGTGACTAAGCCAAACATAAAACTAAAATTGTAGTATCGTACAAACGCGGTTTTACAATATGTAGATAAGGATCGAGAGATTAATCTATGACGGGAAGTGCGGCATTGTTCGATAATATCCGATTTTTATTACGAGGCTCTTTTAATATTAAGTGACACATTACGAATGATTTTCTGCTTATGGTGTGCATTGTCAGTGTTTCATCCACTTGATGGATCGTTTGGATGTTAAATTTAATTTAATTCATATTACGCAAACTCGAGTGAAACTTAAACATGCGAAACATACGTAGAATAATTGCTATGGAGATTTTTTTATAATGAAAATATTTAGAATAAATGTTTCCATAGATGACTGAATTTCATCGTAGACACGTTGTAAAATATGGTCTTTATTTGGCATAATTATCATTGGCATTGGAAAACAAATACAAAAAAAGTATGGAATTTCCTAATAATTGTATGGTGTTTTTTTAAATTTGCTTCTATACATAAAATACATCTAAAATTTAATGAATTGAAACTCAAAACAATGTAATACGAATTGTGGAAAAATATCTTTTTTTTATTCAGCACAAATAAACATCCAAGTATAAATATGTACAATTTTACATATTTTTACTTACTTACATATAGTAAATAAATATGTAATTCAAATTGAAGACAAATAGTCGTATAAAATCATACTAAAAAGATATGTATTGAATTCAATACATACCTTTGTAAAAACATCACAATAAATGCCGTATGTTTTTTTGTATTTCAATACTGATATATAAGTTTTATTTTATCATTGACATATAAACATATTTATACGGGCAATAGGGATTGCGACATTCTCCCTATTATTTGAAATTAGTCGAATTGTTATTATTTTATTCGTATTGTAGTCAACTCCTCCCCCTATAACATGACGAATTGTCACGTTTTTTTATCAACTTAATTTTTTTTATAAATTTCTTCGAGTCCTTTGTTGAAATCGTTATATTCGAGGGGTTGACTGTATTATATTTTAAACATTACAAATTAAAAAAAAATATTCAAAAGATGGTTAACCTACAAAATATAGTAAAAACATTGAAGTTTTTCTTAAAAAATTGAATCATTGACGCTGTTGAAGACTGTTTTAGGGATAATATTATTTACGGCCGTAAAATAAATTACACGACAAATATCAAAACAACATTTAATGTAAAATTAACTTATTTATTTAAGGGTTAGGTTAGGTTAGGTTAAGTTAAGGTTTGCCCAATACATTTAAGATTATTGTTAAGATTGTTAGGGTCCGTATTTATTTCTGTCAAATTTATTTTTGTTACTGGCAACCCATTTGACGTTTGATTTTCCGGGCAAACACTGAATCTGTCGTGCGCTCTTTTTATTTGCAGGGCAAAATGTTCTAGAGGGTTTCCGGAAAGATGCACTAAATTGCACTGAATAGTAGCGCAGTTCGAGAAGTCATAATTTTCAAAGGCGCTCAAAAAGAACTTAGAAATAAAATTCTACAAAAAAAAAAATTTGCACCCTCGGACAACATACAAATACCCCATGACGCTTTTTTGTGGAATTCTATTGTGTTTTCAATTCAATTATTTGAGCATATCTGAAACTTTGAGAGTGTCTCGAGAGTGCAACTATCTCGAGTGCATTTTTCCGGTCACCATTCTAGAGATGGGCATTCGCATATAATGTCGTGATAAATACCTAATTTATCTGGAAATAGGGCTATTTTGCCGGGCCAATACATGGTACCAGAGAGATGTAATAAGAATAGAGGGGCCCTTACGAATAAATAATTGTCGTAAATTTTACGCGGTGCGTCTCTATAAATACGCTACATCGCACGGGATACAATCGGATCAATTTACTTATAAAAAAATGTATCCCATTTGGTTTATTGTGTGTTTTTGAATGTATTGTGCAACTTTTACCGACGCTTGCCCATCTTGCGAGTAATATAAACAAACAGAGAAGTTTTTGATGCCCTGATGTCCGTGGACAGAATGTCACTTGACAACAAAAGAACACCTAAAGCCACCTCTATTAATATTACATTTCTCTGCATGGTACCCATTGTTGGATGCGGTGCATCCGCTCTAAAATCGCCAGACAAATTAAACGACAGATTAACGGACGGCTGCTTTAAATGCAATTCTCGTCTTCTCGAATGATAGATTGCACATCAGATGACGAGTAACCTTTCGATGTGCACAGATGCAATTATTAAAATGGTAATTATTAAAATTGAGTTGGATCTTTCTGGCGAGTTTAATAAGGCAATATTCGGAACTTATCGAATCTTGCCTTATTAAACTCGCCTGAAAGATCCAACTCAATTTTAATAATTGCATCTGTGCATATCGAAAGGTTACTCGTCATCTGATGTGCAATTTATCATTCGTGAAAACGAGAATTACGTTTAAAGCTGCCGTTCTGTTAATCTGTCGTTCGTTTGTCTGGCGATTTTAGAGCGGATGCACCAAACCCCAAATTGTTTTATGATTATTCGTATAAACGGTGCAGCTGGTTACTAATATTTACATAAATAAATTAATAAATTGAACGCATACTAACGCTATTTTTAATTTGAATACAACGCCGACCAATCAACGAAGAGTTTGTCGTATGTACTTTAGAAAAATTATGTAGATACATTTTGAATTTGTCGCAAACTCTTCGAACGAACGACACTTGAGGAATTGCAACGATTTCGCATCGCACGACACTAACAGAGGAATATTGCAAAATTGTAACAATAAATAAAAGACCGAGTCAATGATATATTTCAAACGGTGAAATTTCCCGCGATCGCGCCCGCCACATTGAAAAGCTGTTGAAATCTGAAGTAGACCGTTAAGCGGGACAGGGGGGGAGGCGAGGCGCGGGGCCGGGGAAAGACGAGGGGAAATGCGAGGGGGAAAACCGATACCCCCACCATAGCCAAACCACTGGCAAAGCTATAAAAGAGGTGAACAACATGTCGAAGCATTCGAGTCGCATGGAGTACGCGGTCGAGTTAGTTTGGCACGAGCAGCACCTGTGCTAGGCGCTGCCTCCTCACACACACACCCCTAACAACGTCTAGTCATCTTAAAATACAAAAACAAAAAGTTGAATAAGTCGAGATTGGAAAAAGCCGACTACAACGTGTGATAAAGTGCAATATTCCTCGTGTTTCAAACTGTGATAAACCCACCCCGTATTTATTAGTGAAAATAATAGTTAATAAGAGCGGATCGTCGCATCCGCCTTGCCAAATAAACATTGTGATACGAGATCGTCACACATTCCTCAAGTGTCGTTCTACATTAGAAGTTAAGAAAACTCTATATAAGACAAGATGGTCGGAAGCAACGGTACTATGATGGCTATCCGCATTGTCCGCAGCAAACTTCGCAAGCGGGAGGAGCACACCAACTCTGTCCACCCCGCTGATCTGATCCTCCAGGCACCACCTACTACCCAGCAGTGTGTGCCTCAAGTGCAAGCAGAACCAGTTGCCTTCAGGCAACAACCCCTCTGGCAGTTCCCACCGCCATTGCCGCCACCGTACGTGTATACCAACGATCAGGTAACTATCTTTTTCAATTCAAACTTCCTACACACACACACTTTTTTGTACGTTTAAAAAAGGCGCCAATTCGAAAAGACACCCAGCTCGCCTTGGCAACAAGCGAAGACGTTTCGTATGTGGCGCCACGGCTGCTTTACCTTTCCAATTTCGTGGTGTTACAACCTTGGAATTGGCAATCTAACGTTTTTGTCTCATTTGCCTATTGGAGTCAGATCCGTATGTACTATTGTTCCTTTTTTTTGTTGCATTGAAAACTTTCCGTGTATCTAAATGACACGGTTTTGTTAAAATTGGAAAGTGGAATACAGCGCCATCTTTAAAAAGTTCCCCCTCTTAGTGCGCGTCCATATGTTTGTAACGGAAAGGGGAGAGTTAAATTAGTTTGCTTTCCATATGTGTGTGTGTGTGTGCTCTGTGGTGCGTTGAACCTTTTTATTGATTTTCTGTTTTGTTTTGTCTGCAGGATGCACCGATGCAACCAATCGGCAATGAAAGGGCGAGCTTCAGAAACTTGCGCAAGAACCTCGGGGGACGCTGGAGACGTTTGGTCAAGAGCAAACCTGACCAAGAAGCTTACACGATACCACCTGAGTTGAAGCCTCAGCTGAAGCAGATCTACGTCTACTGAAGAATTAATAAACAACTCGCTTCCTAAAATATACATTTAATAATAAATGATATTAAGATAGTATGATAGCCGTCTACATATCATATGTGTGACTTCACTTTAGCATTAAAACATACATGTCTTTTCTAGTATTAGAAGTAAGATTTTTTTAATTTAATTTTTTTTTTATTGGGACGCCGGCGTGTCAGACGACGATGAAAGTGTTAAATTGTAATCCATTCGTTTGATAATGTTTGAAAACTTTGATTCGACCTAAAAAGCCATATATGATTGTATTTTAAATTGTAACCACCGAATTTTAATTTTGTCTAAAACTTTTAAACTTGTCCTGTGTGCGATTTTAACGTTTGACTGTCATTTTTAATTTATAATCAAAGTCATTATTTTTATTTATTTATTATTGATCAAACTGATGTTTTTATTTGTGAGTCGAAAAGGTTTAACTGTTCACCGTGAATGAGAGATTAATCGTGAGCATTATTGTTTCTTTAGTAAAACGACAGTAATTAATTCTGAAAAAATTTAGTTGTTAATGTGAATACTGTTATATTAGTAAAATGCGGTCGCGCAGTTAGCAACGATGGGCCAATAATGTAATTTTAATTATAATTGAGTATTATTGTTCGCACATTCACAAGTGGCCTTTCATTTAATTATTATTTTTCTATTAATAATGAATGAATGTGAGAATTAAATAGTAAATTGTGTATTTATTAGACTAGACGAGATTATCAGATCTTAAAAACAGTGATCCTTTTTAAAAATATGAACTAGATTAATGCAGTCAGTATATATTTTTGATCTGAACATGATTATGTAAAGATTTGCACGGAACCTGAGCAGATGACGAGTCTCAAGTTTTGTTAATTTTGTTTGCATAATTATTTTCAAATGATATTTTTTTCAACGAGTAATAAAGCCATTGATAAGATGTTTGATTTGATATTTCAAAATGTTCTGTAATACCAATTTCCAATGTAAATATGTATAATTTGTTCATGTAAGTCCACACTCGTTACTTTTGATTCATAGCCAATGTTTTTTCTTAGTCTGAAACCTGTATGAACAAAACATCTTTTGAAATGTTAACTCGGTAGCTTTGACAATGATCAGACGCCGTCAGTTTAAAAATACAATTTTATTGAAATTATTAATTAATTGAGGCACCCGTGGACCAATTTATAATTTATAGGTTTTAGTATTCAGAGAAAAAATCAATTTAGCTCATATTGAGCCAATTCTTCTTTTTAGAGTGAGAAATATTATGATGTGAATGACCTTAGTGTAATTGTATGACCAGAAACATTTCAAATTTTCATTTTAAATTGACCATAATTGTAATATGTGTTAGATGCAAAAGTTGTAAGTCCATTGATTCAATTGAAACCCAATGTTTTGTTGAATGTTAAAAAGCTTTTTGGAAAACAAAAATTAAAAAAGGAAGTTTTACAAGCAAACATTTGTTTACTATTACTGTATCCCCATCCCAACCTTACACATTTTTTTCATAACAAACAAATAAATCACACTAAATTCAAATTTTCTCTACATTTAAATCAGTATAAAGTTTATTTTAAATCAATACAAATATGTACTTAAAAGCAAACTTAAGAGCATTGCTATATCATTGAAATAAATGCAAATTTTACAACAATTCCGAATAAATACGTTTATGTTATTGTTACAAGTTGTTGACACTAAAAGTAATAACAATAATATAATAATTCTAAACAAAATGAAAAGATTTGTAAAATTGAATAGTAATTTTTGTGAATTAACTTTAAATTAAATTGAGACACCTATGTGGTTTTCATAAATTAATTTTATTTTGAGACATCTATACAAATTTTATAAAATGATTTTAAAGCACTTTTAGCTCCTGCCAAGCTAGGTTGTAGACTTTGAAAAACATGTTATTTACATATATTAATATTTAAATTGAAAATATATATTTTTTATTTTAAAATATATACTGCAGTTCTGTATATATAAATATAAATTGTTTTTCTGTAGATGTCTCTGTATAAATAAGCGTAGAGACATCTATAAAAATTTATTTACTACTTTTCGCAATACTTAGTAGTATATTTAAATAAATTCCAAATATTTTACTTAGATGTCGCAATACAAAAATTTCAAAATGATGTAATTTAAGTTTTGAAAAATAATAAAAACTTAGTTATAAGTTTTACCCAAAGAGGATTTCATTTTAATTATTTTGTATGCTTTATAAAAACTCGGTAAAATGAGACAAAATAATATTCAAATTTTAGACAATATTTCAATTCACTAAAAAAATACGTATGTAGATTTGTACATATGTACACACAAATGAAAAATCTGCTCAAAAAATTGTCTACTAGAAAGAATCACACTGAAAATTGTGCACATTTGAAAATACCTTCTGTGCTTCATCTTGTTAATTTGTTTTTCATGTGCGGTTTTATCCGAAAAAAACGGTGACACGACAACTCGTTCACAGATTTTCCGTAAACCGAGGATGCGCTCCAGGCATTACGTATACGGCCATCTCTTTCTCACCCCGTCTGTTCACCAATATCTCGTTTACTATGCAATTACGTATGCTGCCATCTCTTTCACAAACCTTCTGTTCACCGATAACGGTAAATTTACGGAAAATCTGTGAACGAGTTGTCAGGTAACCGAAAAAAACACCACACACCATACTTTTTTAATAATATGTTGTATAAGCTATAAATAGAAACGAAACATAATCATATTTTCAATACTATCGTAATAATATCGAACATTTCATAGTACTTCGTCTGCATTTCGGTTCAATTCGAAATGAAAAAAAGTTCCCTTTTCGAACCATCAACTATCATACTTCGACCAAATCTAACGTGCCTGATTCTCTTTTCCGAATTGAAAATAAATATCCGCGAGTCGATTTGGGGACGAAGGGGAGGGGGGGGGGCAAACAAAATATCGCGAATCCACTCTGGTATCCACGAAGTATTTCCAAGCCGTTTTCCCCGGAAAACCTATTAATAAAGATGAAGAGAGCGCGTCTCCGGTGCGCACCTATTGTCTCTACTAGACGGCCGGCGTCGATTTTTCCGCGGAAAAGCGCCATACACAAAGGACGTCGGCGTTGGCATCCCCCCGGCGTCACAATTTCCCCAACCCAACCCTGTCCTCCTGCCGCCCTGGTGTCAGTGCACTTTGCTGATTGCTGGAGTCTACAACACTCATTATTCCGAATGTGGATGACGAGGAGTACAGGACCACACCGGCGCCCGTTTTCCGCACACCTGCCTTCCTTTCAAACCACTCAATCGACATGCACTTGGAATTTAATTGACGAATCATTCTAGACAAACTACAGAACTCAACCTGCAGAAATACATCACATGATATAGCGGTGTAAACTCAAAGGAACCAAGCAAAGAAGAGAGCCGAGTCATGAAATATACTAAAGTACTTGTATTCATTCACGACTATCTTTATTGTTTGTAGTTGTGACCACTAAAGTGACGTCATAATAACGATTAACCACTTGAAAAAATACTCAAGTATGCATGAATGGTTCTAGGACACTTACCCCCTGGACACATACCCCCCCGGTCAAAAACCCCCTGGACATTAACCCCCCCTCTGTCAAGGATACAAATATTTTATAAAAATTGACAATATCTTTAATAAAAATGTTAATTTATTTCAGCCAGAAAAATACAGATTCAGAAATAGAGATATTAATAATACATAAATCAGATTCTTTATAAATAATCAATAATCAATAATAAAAAATCTGTAATCAATAATAATAATTTAAAATATACAAAACTCCAAAATCAATTGTATTTTAATCTCTCTTTCTTTTCGTTTTCTCGATTTTACAAATTCCATCATGGATAGTCTAAAAATATTTAAAATATAATAATAATAATAATATAAAAATAATATATACTTCTATCAAAATTTACTTTCAATACCACAGAACGCAAACGCTAAGTGGTGACTAAAAGTCTTCTAAATTGCTATTTATTCTATTTACAACAATAAATTGAAATTAAATATTGTGTATAAATTGAAATTCAATATGCTCTACCACACTCAATTTATTCTTATTTATTACTTTACTTTATTATTAATTATTTATTACTATTTTTAAGCAATTTGTGTCCATGGCGGGGGTTATTTGTACGGGGGGTTAATGTCCAGGGGTTTTTTGGCCGGGGGTATGTGTCTAGGGGGTACATGCTCGGATACCTGTATATGAATGGGTATAGTCTTGATTCTACTTACATACTTACCTGCCTCGTCTCTCTGGAATACGGTGGAAAAATGAAAATTGTGGCTTATCATCTCTCTACTTTAAAGATTAACGGTTCGTATACGAATACGTGGAAGTGATATTATTGTATTTCCGATTGTAATCAATCGGTATTTTTTCCCACCCTTAGTCCGAGCTCTGCATACGAATTCGAACACGCCATAAAATGGCAATCAAACGGGAATCAAATATAATGTGGCGAAAAAAAGCGACCATTACGAATGTAACGTATGTACGTCACGTGCATATAAGCCCAGCTGTCAGACAATGCGCTAATGCCCACACGCGTTATATTATATTAAATTTTTATCGAAACACGAATCGAACGGCGATGACATGAAAGTTGAAGCTTCATTACAGTTATATATTTATTTTACAGAAGCCTGATGAATCAAAACTTTATGTAAAATGATGGAAAAAAATCATCTATGTACTAATGGGTCGAACGCTCAGCATTTTATTATTTAATATTTCATTTTTACTAAACGCTACTTGGATATTTTTTCCAATTTCATAGTAGGTACATATAAACAGTTTCATATACAGACAAAAAAATTGTATTTATTCGGTCACCTTAAATTTTAAGGTGACCGATCTACATTCGTAGTACACGAAGTATATAGAAGGGTAAAAATCATACATATTTACGTACACATGTTTTAATTTTCAAATATCATAGTTCTCTTTAAAAAATCAACTTTATATACAGAAATATATAGAGACAATATATACATGTATTATGAGAATTATTAATAGTTTGAGCTTTTTTTTCTATAAAAACTCACGTTGAAATAAGAGAACATTATAAATACTGTCATCAAGAAAAATACTGTTAACACAATATATGAACAGTAAACAATTTTTAAACATCAAAAATCAATCCCATAATAAAACTACATGTATAAATTGAAGTAAAAGGGTTGAATGTATTTTATATTATTTTTTTAAATTTATACCAGGAAGGCCTAACAGGTAACCCCAATGCACTTTCCTGGCTAGAGACATGGTTTATTTGATACAAGTATTATAAGTATTATACAAAGTAAATACATATCAAAACCCACAGAGACATCTGTGGGTTTTGTAAATTTGCAGCATTTTTAAACAATTCAGCGGAATTCAGTATATACACATCAATTAACATCCGCAGAGACATTTATGGTCAAATTTGTAAATTAGCAGCATTTTGTACAATTCAGCGAAATCAAGATTCCTGAAAACTCGAGATTTGCGCGAAAATGAGTAAGGTTGCCAGTTTTTCAGAACCGTTTCAATGAAAATCAGATAACTTTGCTAGGAAACGTCACCTGGAGTCACAAATCCAAGGTCTGGCCAGCAGAAACCAGTGGGATTTGAACCCGTGACCACTTTGTTCAAAGCATTATATGCTAACCACTAGTCTATTCTGCTGGTTTATATGTTTTCATACGAAAAATCGATTAATATATACGATTAAGATATGTTTAGATAGAAATCGAAAAAGGATTTTGCGATTCAGAGAAATTTCGTTTACATTATATATTTTTCGAAAACATTCTATATTAAATTTATTAAAATTACTACTACGTCGTACTATGATGTACATAGTTCAAACCATCGTATTGTATTTTCAGTTCTCAGTTACATAGTTTCGCTTTAATAAGTATTATAGTTCCAATTTCCATAATATATAATTCATGGTTGTCGTTAGAGCGACATTATCCAAAAAATTGTAGGTAAACAATGTTCTTTATAGCATATAAATTTTATATGACAACAGTGAAATATTCGAAAATCTTTTATCGATATGAACCGTCAATTTTTGTGTACGCAGAAATATGAGCCGTTTGAGAAGATTTTACAGAAAATTTCCCCCACCGTTTGAAGGATACGATGCGAAAACTTACGAGAAGAAACGAGACGGAGGCAAAGGGAGGGTCAACAAAGCCAACACGAACAAGATACAGCAAACATTTGTATACGATCGACATTAGGGAATTGAAATATCGCGATATAATTCACACGTACACAACATCGTTCGAAATTTTCACCGCAGTTTTTCGTACGTTTCGAGTCGTAGGGGAAGCTCGGCTACAACGACACGAACCAGAGAGAGGGTCGGAAATAAAGCTTCCTCCCCCCCTCCTTCTCCTCCTCCTTACAATTCTTCTTCCCTTCATCCACCCCAGCCTCGAAAAGCCTTAAAGCTATAAAATAAAACCACGCGTCATTACGTCGCCGGGAGCGGCGAATTGGCGAAAGTGCGATTTTGAATGCTGAGCGCGGGAAAACGAGGTGGGTAATTTAGATTCAATTTCGACCGGGAAATATCGTTAAAAGCAGTTAAGGCTTCGGCGAAACGAATTCTTCGGAAAACAATTCCGGCTGCTGTGGCAGCCGGTGCTCAATTATAAGCGATCGCCCGCTCCCCATTTCATCCCCCCACCTCCCAATGCCTCCATGTATATTAAAATACCTAAATATTTGTGGATTTTTCACTCCGCTCGTAGCTGTATAAGTATTCTTTTACTAAACACCCAAATAATCAACAATAGGAAGTAGTGGAAAGTTTCACGGTCTGTTGAATTAGAACTGGCATAGGGCGAATTTTTTTAACTAATGGTAAATGAGTTGGAATAAAAAACTCCTTAAAGGCTTTTATTGGGTTTTTGAAGTCAAATTTTATTTTTATTTTTACATACATACATATGTACGTATGTACATATATACATATATACCAGGAAGACAAATCAGGTAAACCTGTCCTTCCTAACCAATACATATAAGCATAGATAAACAAAATATAGAGTAATTTTTACAGAGCATAATAGAACTTTTTAACAGATCAGTGTAATCGTAATACTTTCGATTGGATGGTCACGGGTTCTATCCCTGGATTTGTTGCTGGTCAGAATTTGGATATGTGACTTCAAGGTCGATTGTTTCCTTTCAGAGTTTGCGAATTTATCTTTTTCAATTTATCTATTTGCATTGGTGTTCAAAGTAAGATATGAAAAAAACGTGATTTTTCTAATAAACTTTTTTTTGTACGAAAGGGATCTGTCGACCGCTGGTTGAAAGACTGGTTATCTAATAAGACTAGTTTAGAAAGACTGGTTATGGTTATCTATATAATACTGGTATCGAAAGACTGGTCATGACCAATGTCTGGCATTCCTGTCTTATCGCAGTTTCGTTATTCCTACGTATGATCATGTGAAAAGTGAAATTATAGTATGGAAAAGCGAGGTATATACACATACATACATATTAGCTTCTGGTTTATATAAATACATATATCCTCTGCTAGTCAACTAGTTCATATGGTCTTTGTTTTAAAATAATCATTCAAATTTGACGCTAAACCTTATAATAAAAAGTGTTTTAATTATCAAGTGAAGCAATTGATTTTGGTTTTTACATAAAATATACATATAGTGAAAGCCTTCATTTAATTATTCGTCAACAGTTACACTTAAACTCCACGTAGATTAGATGCTGAAGTCATATTTACAAGTATGTACATTTATACAATATTTTTATTTATTTATTTATTTCATAAAACATGAACAATCGCCTTTACAGATCGCTCTAAACGACGAGTGCACTTATTTAGATACAATACAATCAACATACGTAAGCATTTTATACAATGCGAATTCATACAAACATCCACAGTGATATACATATATGGAGACATTTTTGCAGCATTTTATAATCAAATTAGCGAACCTCAAGACCAATTTTTTTACAGGAACTATACACTCGCCTTTACAGATCGTTTTAAGCCGACGAGTGTACTTTGACAGATATGTACAATGCAATCAATATACATAAGCATTTTATACAATGCGAATTCATACAAACCTCCACAGTGACATCTATGGAGAAATTTTTGAAGCATTTTTATAATCACATTGACGAACCTCAAAACGCTGAATAACTTGAGATTAGCAAGAGAGCTAGGTAAGGAGATTCCAATTTACAGGAATTGTTTAAATGAAAATCAGAAAAATTGGCAAATTCTGAAAGGAAACGATTGACCTGGAGTCACAAAACAAGAACCAACAGCTTCTAGTGGGAATCGAACCGCAACCACTCCGCTCGAAAGCATAATATGATAACCACTAACTAGTCTACGCTTCTGGTTTGGTTCTTAATAGTTGTATGAATATTTTATAAATAATTTATCATAGTACATACATATACATACATATATATATATACATATACGTTTCATATATAATATGTAAAAGAAATGGTTTCAAAATGCATTGCTAAAAAAACTTTCATGTTGACCTACATTTTAATTTTTCGCTGTATACATATATACATACATATGTAAATACGCCGTGGAAAATAAGCTATTGAATTGTACTCCAATTCCCAAACAGGCTCCCGATATGAAAATTGTGCAGTGGCACTTTGTGATGCAAATTTTTTTGATGGGACCATCAAAAACAATCGATCCTACGTAAAAATAAAGCGGGCTGAATTTTTTCCCTCCATAGCTTCCAGCGAACACTATTCACACACTGAAATATACACATACATATTATACGCAATTTCATGTGTTCCATAAAAAATATATATATACAATATATACATATAATATGCGTATGTATCGTCGCATCGGCCTGGTGGAAAAATAGCGCAGGTCCGGCTCGGAAAATTAATGGAGCCGCCTCGAAAGCAGATTTTTCATCGGCCTGACGGATTTTTCCGCGGCTCCGGTTATGAAACGTTTCGAGTGGCGTCCAGCGTCGAAATGCAGCTGGAAAAATCCGCATCGGCTCAAATGTTTCATGAAAATGTATTTCGCAATTTGTTTCGCCGCGGATCGTGAAAGCTCTCGTGTAAGCTTTCCTAGTCCACTCTTACGCTGTGTATGAATCATTTGCGCCGTCGTTATTTCGCAATTCATTATCTGCAAAAAAAATCTATAGGGTTTGTTTAAGTAAAAAAAATATTATTTCATATTATTTTATTACATTTGTACATCTGCTGGTTAATGAAGTCAAATAATATAAGCAATGAAATTACATGTAAGTTCATTTTGGAAAGATCTGTAATTATTATTAGTACTAGTGAATAGCCCGATGAAATATCAACGTATGGGTATAAAATTATTATATACTCGTACAAAACTAAAAAAAAAAATCCGGAACCGGAACCGTTATTTTCGTAGACTCTCATAGATAGTTTTCAATTCTTTATTTGTAATAATTTTCAATTCTTAAAGTTAACGTTAACAAAATGTAATATTTTCCGATTATACACAAACGGTCATTGACCTCGTAACGTTGAATATTATTATTACACATAACAAATTACGTGCATATACATATGATGTGTATTTACAACACGTATTCTGGGCGAGGATATGGCGTGGGCTCGTGAGCACATCGCGTTTGGATCGGAGGGTTTGAGGTTCGATTCCCGGCGCCCGCGGTGAATGAAATCAATTTTTTTCTCGAATATCGTCAAAATATAAATAATTTAAATTTAAATTTAAATTTAGTTAAAAATAAATATATAAAAAAGTGGTTCAAAACCTCGCTAAATGATTATCATGAAAATATTTATGTACCTAAACATAGATTCTATTTATATATAACTAGCTGTATTAGCTTCGCTCAGTATTTATAATATAAACCGCTTAAACATGACTAAGCTAAGAGTAAACATTAAACTAAAAAAAAAAAAAAATTTAAAAAAAAATTTAAAAATTCGAAAAAAAATCAATAAAAAAAAAAAAAAAAAAAATTAAAAAAAAAATCAAAAAAAAATATTTTTTTTTTTGCCTTCTAGGGCTTCGCCCTCGGCGCCCCCCTGAGCCTTTGCCTTCTAGGGCTTCGCCCCTCCACGCCCCCATGAGCAATTGCCATAAGGAGCATAAGGCGGCGCTCCATAAGGTGGCGCCCCATAAGGCGGCGCCCCATAAGGCAGCGCCCCATAAGGCTGCGCCCCATAAGGCAGCGCCCCATAAGGCTGCGCCCCATAAGGCTGCGCCCCATGAAAGCTGTGCCCCCTTTGGGGCCCCATGGGGCTGCGCCTCCTTCGGGGCCCCATGGGGCTGCGCCCCCTCTGGGGCCCCAATGGGGCTGCGCCCCATGAGGCTGCGCCCCCTTTGGGGCCCCATGAGGCTGCGCCCCTCTTCGCCCCCTTTGGGGCCCCATGCGGCTGAGCTCCATAAGGCAGCGCCCCATAAAGCTGCGCCCCATAAGGCAGCGCCCCATAAGGCTGCGCCCTATAAGACTGCGCCCCATAAGGCTGCGCCCCATAAGACTGCGCCCCAGAAGGCAGCGCCCCATAAGGCTGCGCCCCATGAAAGCTGCGCCCCATGAAAGCTGCGCCCCATGAAAGCTGCGCCTCTTTCCAAATTATATATTAGATACATTGAGTTTATAATGTTTTGTAATAGATTGACATACTTTCAATAACCAGCAGCTTGGACTAGTAGTTAGCATATTATGCTTTTGAGCAGAGTGGTCACGAGTTCGATTCATACTATTCGAGTCCCACTGCTGGTCAGACCTTGGATTGGGACTCAGGTCGATCTTTTCTTATTAGAGATTGCCAATTTTTCTGATTTTCATTGAAACGGTTCCATTAAAATTGTCATCTCCATTCCTATCTCTAATCTCAAGTTATTCAGCGTCTTGAGGTTCACCAATTCGATTATAAAAACTTCAAAAATTTGTCCATAGATGTCACTATGGATATTTGTATGAACTTGCATTGTATAATAGCTTATGTGTATTGACTGTATTGATTGATTGCATTGTATCTTGTCAAAGTACACTCGTCGACTTAAAAAGATCTGTAAAGGTGAGTGTATAGTTCATGTAAAAAAATTGGCAGCTATTTTCTATCTCTCTTGTTAATCTCAAGCTATTCAGCGTCATGAGGTTCGCTAATTTGATTATAAAATGCTGCAAAAATGTATCCATATATGTCACTGTGGATGATGTTTGTATGAATTCGCACTCGCCCAGGTCTGTGAGAGCTCCAACGTATCCTTTGTTCAGGCACTTACTAGAGTTTCGTTAACCTAATCCGGAGTCTCTATTGTTCACCCACGAATGCACTTAGACAGTAGATACTTTCTCTCATGTTCTCACGTTGCAATATCATACCATAGTGACATCTATGGACAGTCGAAAAAAAATTGATACTGCAAATTTGCGAGGAATACATTATGTAGGTAGCACTTACAAGATTCAACAAATTCAAGATGCAAATAACTCGAATGTTCGAGAAACTGAGATGGAGCTTCCGATCTATTGGATCCATCACAACAATTAAGCTAGAGAAATTGGAAAATTTTAATAGGAGACACCACAATATCTCTTCAGCAGCGTATTTGGCCGGGAATTGAACCCTAGACCTCTCTACTGGTATGCAATAACGTATGAGAGCTAGGCAGAACAACGCTACAGAAAGTTAAGTAAAATCAATGAAAATTGTGGAAAAGTGTATACTTTATTGAGAGGGAAAAGAAATAAAAGCTTGAAGAAGTGTTTTAATATTACCCACTAGGATATAGTGTAAGACAAAGAAGCTTGACCAAACAATGGATATAAAAATTTGATCAAAGATAAAGGGCGAAGTAATGATTATGATTTAGGACTATAAACAAAAAGAAAATGTAATTTGATTGGTGAGTATATACATAAATTGATTTTCACACTAATTTTATTATGAATAAATTCATGAATCAAATATTATTTACGAAAGAACTATACGAGTATTCAGACTATGATAAAACTAATGTTATTCAGTATGAAATGATGACACTTATATATGTATGTATGTATTTCAATTTAAAAAATTAAGTAATTCAAAATCGTGTTTACATTTCGAATTGAGTTATTCTATAAAAAGCCGATACAGTTTTCCGTGTTTTTAAATATTTTCGCGTCGTTTCCGTTTTAGTCAGTCACAAATGAGACGAATCACTTCGTTTAAAGCGTTTGAAATCTCGTCGATTATTTCGTGCCAGTGATCGCGTCTTCAAAGAGACGTGACATAATCCTCAAATCGGTTTGTTTGAAATGAATGGAAAAATGGCCTGTAAAATACGAAGCTTTTCACACAGGAACAAGGACAAGTCCTGCCTCTCCCCCTCTCCTCTGTGGGGGAAAAACGTGTCCTGGGGGAATGATCGAAGGGTGTTCCCGACGATCGGAATTCTACGACGATTTTCCACGTAATTGAATTATTTTTCTCGCATGTTCACTTTTTATACAACAGGTCCACTCCCACCCACGTCTGCATATGCAAACTTTCGTTTCAACATATTCACCGCATCGAATGAAAATTTTACACGACTATGTACATATTAAATTTAAATTGAAAGAGAGCTATGCGATTTATTTCAATTTGGAACTATATCTATATTAAAAGCATTCCTTTCAGGCACTTGAAATTCAGATTTTCTTTTAAATGCAAACTAAAATAAATTTAATTTTTCTGCGGTTGAAGAGTTTCGTTGCTGTTTGATCATTTATTTTCCGGGTCGGAATATTTGCACAGTTATAAAAGTCTTGTGGGGAGATACGAATACTATGGAAATCGAGGAAAACTAATGCGATTGTTCTGTGCCTGCAAACGATGAGCACTCCTGTAGGAAAAATAGTTTTCCTTAACGAGCCGTGACGCCGCATGACTTATGATAATGTTACGATCCTCTGAAGAAAATACATATTTATTGCATATAAGATTATTAATCACGGATAAAATCTGCAATTTATCATTCGTAATAAGTCGCATAACTATTTGGACGTGATAGCTTTGGAGTTTCTTTCATATTGCTATTGTTGCATGGATGTGGGAAGTTATACGGAAAAAGTGATGATGACATATCAGATGCAAATAAATCTTTAATATAAAACAAATAAAATAAAGACTAAATACATTTGACTATTGACTTTTATTTTTTCAAAAAATATATTTAAAATAATTGAAACCGAAAGATAAATCTTCTGAAAATAATTAATCAAAGGATGTGTAGGTTTTTTGAGAAGAAGTAAGATCCGATAAAACCTGGAAAAGTCTT
This sequence comes from Arctopsyche grandis, assembly GCF_051622035.1. Lineage (NCBI taxonomy): Eukaryota > Metazoa > Arthropoda > Insecta > Trichoptera > Hydropsychidae > Arctopsyche > Arctopsyche grandis. Next base: position 9,397,611 of record NC_135367.1, read on the forward strand.
ATATTCTTATATGTTTAAGTTAAAGCTGTGGACATATTTTGAAACATTTATTTTACAAAAAGTACAAAGGTGAACAGATGAAAGTCTGATGAATCATGTACATATACTCATCTTAACAGATTGCTCCAATGTGACGTGTGTGCTGTACATATTTAGAATTATTCATTATATTTATATGTACATAACTATTAATTATATATTTACATTAAACAAATCACCTATTTTAAAAATTGTAGAAAAGTATTGTAAGTTTTATACAAGGCAAAACTACAAACAACGATTTACATCCACAGAGTCATCTATGGACAAATTTGAAGCATTTATACAAAGCAGTGGAAATCAAAACGCTGAATAGCTTGAATTTTTGCGAAACAGATAGTACAGGGATGCTAATTTTTTGGAACCGCTTTAATGAAATCATATAAATTGGCAAACTCTGATAGGAAACGATCGACCTCGTAGTCACATATCCAAGGTCTGGCCAGCAGCACACAGCAGGGATAGAACCCACGATCACACAATTGAAAGCATTATATGCTAACCATTGATCTATGCTAATGTTTGATTAAATGTTAATTTAATGTTTTTTGAATAAAGGATTTATAGATTTTATAATATAGAACATGAAACGACAAAATATTAGATTATTGCACAAGTTCATGCCTATTTGCTGCTAAAAAATCTACGAGAATAGGGCACGTACTTATGCAACCAATCAATGCTATAAAAAAATCACTCAACTACTGTATATATCCAAGTTGTGGCTTTACTTTGAACGCTTTTTTTGACAAAAAGTTAGAAAATTGAACAATAAGCTATCAAATATAATTTGATTAAAATATTGATATATTTTTGACATGGGAGTACATATTACGATGTCACGCAAATTATTTTTTTAAATAAGTTTTTTATACTAAAATCGAACTGATCTAGCATGAGACTAAAATGATAGATTAAAATGTACATGCTATCAGATTCACCTCCCACTCAACCCGCGATGGCCAATTACATTTCGTTTCAGTTTCGCATTGCATTGCAAATTATATGCAATGTTAGTGCATATAATTTGACTTTTATTTTTTGGTAGTTTTGAGTTCGTGTTTCGTATTTTGAAATATTTACATTATTGAAATTTTAATATGAAATACGAAAGTTGTTGATATTATTAATTTATTTATGGAATACGTATATATTTTATATTAATGGAAATTTATATTATTTAGACAATAAAAGTAATTGTCAAGGTCTTGTTAGGGACAGTAAAACCTACAGTAATATTAAAGACCTTGCATTGAATTATATTTTAATATTATATAGTAAATTAATAAATAAATAATGTAAAATATATAAACAAATTATTTTACGTCCTTACAATGTTACAACACATTGCACGAATGCGACATCATGCTCGGTTTTCGCTACATCATTATTAATTATATTAGAATTATATTCGATTCAAATAGGCAAGTAAAATCAGGACGTACTTATGTATATATTTTATAAAAAAAATCTACTATTCAACTGTCAAATTTTACCACTGATGACTGCTCATCACATTTAATTACAAAATGAACATAAGACCAAATTCAAACAGCAACAGTTAGTTCCAAAATACGGTCAGGGGTATTCAACTAGTTTTTATTGGGTCTCCCGTCGTAATCAAACCCATGTATACGTCACGTCGTTTACCCGTCGCGATCTTTTAATGTGGACGGTAAATTAATGTCTCGAACTTGCTAGGGTTGTTTATACACACACATAACATAATATAATATATCCTTAATGACAAAATACCGTATCCTCGGTCGGCCGGTCGTATCCCCATATTAGGAATCCTCCAAAATGGTAATTGCTAAGTTTGTTGGGGGGGTTTGTATGTGTGTACGTTCAACGGAAACTATGTTTAGAATTGAATAATGGTGTTACGCTAATAAACCGTATGCGACAGGACAAGAGAGGGGTACAATATTGGCAAAAAAGCAATGACGTTTCGATATTGCACGCGCGAAATGAGATGAGGAAAAATGCATGACTGCGTTTGGGTGTGACGTGGATATGATTGTGATAGGAAATGTAGCCCCTGCCTGTCGAGGGATAAAAAATGATTCAACATATGAAAAATATATGTGTGTATGCATTGGATGTACTCTTTTATGTAGACTATAGTAAATATACGTACACTTACAGAAATGTAATCGATATTTCTTTTAATTCGATATAATTGTCCGAGTATATTTGAGAGGTACTATTTTGGCATATGTAGAAATATAAAATGGCTACATCCCCATTTTTACAATCTTTTTATTGCATTGCAAAATTTGTGAGCTGATTTACTAATCACTTTTATATTTTGTCGGCACACTATAGTTAACAGTAATTAAAGAAAGAAAATGTCTTCCATTAAAATTCAAAATCTAATCCAATCATTAAAATTTCATCAAAATCGTCTGTCAGATAGACGTGATACCGAAAACAAAACCGATACAGAAACCGAAACCGATAAAATTATAATTGTCTTTTTTCGTGAAGAGCACACAAGGGGTTGAAAAAATTAGTGGAAGAAAAATCTAGCAAGAGTAAACTGCCACTTCCAGTTGACAGATGCTTACCAAATTTTATACATAACTTGGTATTAAGCTTAAACTTCTAGATATCAAATTTAAGTTCAATAAACTAAAAGGTTTCTGGGAAAAACATAATAAACCTCGATTCTCTAGAGTAAAAGAACTACTTCCGGTTCAGGTAAAAATATTCAAAAAATATTGGGTTATAAAATTTATAATTTTTATTACATGTAAAAAAATACAATCTGATTAGATTAGCGATTGGGGAGATAATTGAATTCAAAAACTTTAAAAATGAGGAAAACTATAAGGAGAGGTACCATATCCGGCCAACTTAAAAATTTACATCGTATCGATTAGCATTTCAGAAACCGATACTTAGTTTCAATTCGATAGGACTAACGGTCTTCAAAAAATCCCCAAAATACACAGACACACATACACATTTTTTCTATATCATTAAAGCGTGATCAGTGATCCATTATTGGTTCAAATCAGACAAAATCTCGAGTCCGAATTTTCGCATGATCACAAAACTTAATCTATTGTTACTATATAGTAAAAATGTATATTCCAAAAATTAAATAAACAATAATAATAATGATAAATATATTCCATACGATGAAATCAAGTCATTCTGATGGAAAGTTCTTCTAAGTAAAAATGTATTCATTCAAAATTATAATTCAGAAAAATTAAATTCAAAGCGGTCGAGAAAAAAAATGAATAAAAATACACCGTACCTCCAGTGTTTGTTCATCATTAGTTTTCGCCATGTCTTCTAAAATATTTATTTAATCATGGCGGAAAGCAATTACGGGATGCATATAAGTTAGCCCGGGGGAGGTTTCGCTATAGCGCTCTTGTTTTAAGCGCATTCCGAGTACATCAAAACGGACAGACAGACAGACAGACAGACGTCTCGGTCCCGTTGCTCGCGGGTGTACATAAAGATTTTTTGCATCATCCCCGGCGATATGATACATTTTCCATGTTTACTTTTCATTTCGTTTTAAATTAAATGCCCGCTGGGGTAATTTTTAGAGCGTTCCGTTCGCATAAAACCGCGGGAACGTCAGTTATTCACCGGTTAAGACGTTGTTTTGCCTCTTAAATAAACCAGGGGAAAATCTCGGAACGTAAAATAATGTAAACATTCATTTCGTCTGCACGGTGCATTCGAAATGAATCCCGAGTGATTGAAAAATTGCAATTTGTACAAGAAACCAATGCACGCATGTATATGTAGGTATAATAGAAATCACGTCAGATATAAATTGATATATACGTATTTTTAATGACATATAATTCAAAACAAAAATAAGTAAGCATATATTTACTTTTACATTTATTTGGAAAAATATATGCTTTATTATATCCGAATATAGGAATACAATACAAAAATAAATATCATGCATATTTCTTTGTTTATTGTATATGTATGTACATTTCTAATCCGTTTTAACAATCTGGTTCAGATTTTTCGTAATTTTATCCTTTGGGATCTGTCATTACTTGTACATGAAATTTCTACTTCGCATTCCTATTTTGGGATTACATATTTGATACACGAGACGGTTGCTTAAAAACTGATGATAAAATCTAATTTAACATTAAACAGAAAATAAAATATAATAAATTTTTACCTTAGCTGTTTGAAAACTCAAATGAGTATTCATTTGAATCAAGTGAAATTTTTGGTATAGTGAAGGCCTTAAATAATTTTTTAGATCACATTATTTTCGTATATTATGATTGTAGTCTCCAAAAAAATAACCCTGGTCTTTGAATTTGCCAGAATTTCCAGAATAAGAAAATAAAGCCTGTCCACAAAAAATGTTCAAGGTTTAATTTAAATAAATATATTTTTGGGTAGTATAAAAAAAGTCTCAAAACACTAGCTTTAGCTTGCGTATATGGATAATATATAAAATTGAATCTATTATATATAATTAGAAATACTATATTCCTTAATAATATTTTTCCTAATATGGAACATGGTATGTACAAAGGTATTCTTTAAAATATAGTGAAGATAATTTAATATGAAAAGAACTAAGATGAGAAATTAAAATTCATTATATTTTGTATACTGGCTAAGGATTTTGTTTTAATTAAAGTGTAAGTGTTAGAGGCTTAAGTTTAAAACATATGAGCTGTTTTATTTGAAAGTAGCATAAGTCCACTTTTATTCATCTCGAGAAATATCACGCAAAACATTAAATATAATGATTTGCGTTTAACAATATTTAAAAATACTAGTAGCCTTTAATACGTTTATTCTGCGTTTCCGAGATTCTGGAAATATTGAATTAATAGAAGTGATAACAATTTGTGAATTAAGTCAAACAGAAATAGTGTTTTTGAAACTGAAAATTGGACTTCCACCACTTTCAAATATAACGGCTCATATATAGGTTTTACTAGCTACCAGATAATTGTATATTTGAAATCATTTAAATGTAAAATAAATACACTTGGCTGACGGACATTAATTAGGCCGAAAGAAGTTAAGTCGAATGGACACTGGGTATATTATATCTCGTTTGTATTTGTAAATGATAGATGGTAAAAACGATGTTTAAGACATTTATTTAATGGGCTGATGATACCTAACAAAAATATGTCGTTATTTTTAACAAAGCAATTAGATTATAATTAAAATAATAATCTGACATAATATTTTCTTATTATTTTATTTATTCCTTTTTGCATCATCATCATAATTCACAGTTTAATGTACGTTCGGTCAAAAGTCCGTCAGACTAGTGTTCGTTCGGCCAAAAGTCTGCCCAAGATAATAAAACACTTTCAATTTAAAAATCATAAGAACAACACCCTATATGATTTTTGCGGCATTTTTAATTTTTATATTTGTTTATACATTTACGGACATAGCTTCAAATTTGAGACATTTGAATAAAAATAAGATAAAAGTAAAGGGCCATAATTTGTGTAACAGACGGAAAACAATTTGCGTATGAGGGTTCTTTTAAACTCCTTTGACTCATTCGCAAGTGCTCACGGACAGCATTTTCACAAGTGGTCAAATCGTCAAAAGTGAAATTTGGACGATGTTAAATCACGACATTCAAAGAGATGTAAGATTTTCTTCTAAAGACGACCCCTCTTCGTTCGACCACCCTCATTTTTGAAGGATAGAATAAAAATTATACAAAAAAATTACACAGCCGAACCGGTTGCGCGAGCAGCTCAACCCACTGCAATAATACGGCGACAAAAGAGAAATTTCTTTAAAATTGCATAGATTTTTATTCCGGTTGAACGCTGCTTGGGATTTCCCTTATCTGAGCTTCTGCACTTACTTATTCAAGGCGGCAGGTCCCCGCGTTATCCACTTAACTCCCTATGAAGGAACGAAGAAAAAATCAGAAGGAGATTGATCGTTTCATTTTTTATCATGTCAAGTGAAACAATGAGAGAAAATAAAATGAATTGTTCCCGGTCTCGTCCTCTACCACCCCCTTCGGGAATATAACCGTCTGGAGTCGGCCTGATTAAGGCACACCCGGAAAACTCACAAATTTTCCCAGTCTCGCAGCGGTCCGCAGCTCGTCCTAAATTTCCCCCCTCGCGCTTGGAAAAAACTTATTATTAAAAAATTATATTCTACGTAAGAAATGAGACATCATATTAAATGCAAGTAATCGAATTTCGAATGCAATTTTAGTAATTGAACGTGTGATCCGTTCAGCGGATATCGCACTAAACTTTATCGGTCGTAAAGTGAGACTGCAGTATACATACGAGTACATATGAACGTACATATGTACATACATATATAAGCTTCCTAATCAAATTCGATGATGCACTCGCTATTCAGTTATGAAATTGCATTCCGTAATAGCTTGTTTTATGTGATGAATTCAAAAATTAAAATTCATGTTAACGTTTCGTATTTTGATCGTTCCATTTAACGGACGAATTTAGGCCATTTTGGATTGCATATGATTTTATTTTATTGTGACACTTTCGTTGTATTTATATAAACGTAAATTTTTGTATTTATTACTTCGTTTTAATAAAGTTTCAATTTAACCTAAAATATATCAATATAAGAAAAAGAAACCTGGAAAATCACTGAATCTGAACTCTGTAATGCATAGAGGATGTTGTAATTTACCAAAATATATATTTTTGAAATAAACTTGATTTTATACTGCTTAAATAATATTTATGAATTTGTGGTTATCAAAACAATCAATTAGGTAAGTTGTTTCCAGTAAAAACAGTTAAAATCTTTCCTAGACTAAAAACTTTTCAATATGACATTTCGGCTTGCTGATCTTTCATAAAATTCGTATATTTTTTCTATTTAAAATAAAGATAAATTCCCAAGGAAGATTTCAACAACTTTTGTAATCAAAATAACAATAGGATCATTAAAAAGTGATGATTTTCTGAAAAGATATACATTTTTACAAGCCTCTTCAACATATGCATATATTTCACTTCGCTCATTGGTCTGACAATATTTTATTTTTTACATATATACCAGGAAGGCCTTACAGGTAACCCCAATGCACCTTTCTGGCCAATTACAAACAATGAGCATTTATGAATTGGACATAAATTTTATTGTACATTAATCATACTCAAATAGTGGTGACATAGTAAGTTGAAAGGATTTTTAGCCAATTTTAATCGGGAACCGTTTCAACAATGAAATCAGAGAAATTAGAAAACTCTAATGGGAAACGTCGACCTGAAGTCACAAATATCCAGATCTGACCAGCAACACTACAGATATACTCAGAAAAAATCTTTTCAATCGAGGTCAGTTCATGGGATCGAATCTGGCGCCTCTCGGTGTTAAGCAGAAGCTTAACGACCGAGCTATGCTGCTGGCTAATTTTGCGTGGTTTGATCAACATTAGATATTCAAATCAATTCCGCCAGTACGATTGTGAGAAATAATCGTAATAGACACATTTAAAAAAACAACAATTTTTTACCATCTTGACGTCTAACGGTAAGTAGACTTATATATTTGCATTTCCGCCACTTCCGTTTAAAAGCCTATAACTTTTTATTTTTCACGCTATATTCGATAAAATTTGCGTTATAGGTTCGCATTATCTCTCATATGTATATATTTTTACTTCGCGCATAGTGTTATTATAGATTTAGATTCTGACATTCTCTCAGTGAATAATTTCTCGCGTCGAATTAAGACCGTGCGTGGAAAAGGTTGATCGAGTTTTGACGCTTCTAAAACGTCGGAAAATCTAATTAAAAATCGGAATAGGAGAAGATAGGGAGATAGAACACGTGTTTCGGAACTGGGCCGCGTTTAAACCAATTAACCCGGCAAACGAACAAAGCGCCAGAGAACAAATGGACAGGGCAGGGCAGGTGGTTGTTATATTTGGGCGACATGTCAACCGCTAAAGGAGCATTCCAGGGGAGTTAAACCGAGGGCCTGCTGTCATGGAGCGGGCTGCTGGCGACGTTTGAAATGCGCTTTCGTACCAAAGGACGTCTCGTCCTTTTTGCCCCGGTGTACGAGTCTCGCTGACAGGATATCTACCTCCAGACGGTTTCGAATTATGCACACGTAAAGCGTATGTTGTCCTGCTGTACGAAATGAGACGATGAGACGACATGTAAAGGGGTAGGATAATTCTCGGCCAAAATGATTCAAGTTAACTGTTATGGAATCCGTCGGAGTTGGATCTATTATAGTTTAGGAAAGTTGTTTTCATATTATAATGCAAATAGTGTAGCAAATGTAATTTTATTGTATTTGTTTTATTTATTTTTTGTTTAGCCATAGTGACAACTTGGAATTACTCCGTAATGGCACTATGGAAAAATTGTAAATAAATAAATAAACATGTATCTCATCAGTCTTACATTGAATGACAAGCATTTCTAGCATTAAAATAAAAGCTTTGAAATATGATGATTTTAAAGTACTTAAAAGTATTGGAAATACTTATGATACACATTATCCAACTTACACTAGACACTTACATTAAGGCAAATTTAAAAAAAAAAATTTATTCCGAGTATAATCTTAAATGCTGCTGGTCAGACTTGGATATTTGTGACACCAAGTCCTAGTTTCACATCTATACTTCATACTTCAGCATTGATCTAAGATTTTTTTCTTCAGGCAGAGTGGCATTTTTGATTTAAAAACAGCATTCGTCCAAATGCACTCCATCCTAATTTCATACGTCTTTTTGTTTCTTCTTCTTCACTACCGGATATGTCTGTTATTTAACCAAAATATAAATAATTATTTAATACTTCTACTATTTTATCATCTAATGACATGCTATCGGGCATGCAATAACTATTGAACATTAGTTTGGTCCTATCTACGTTAATTTTCAATCCTACTTTCCTACTTTCCCTGTCCAGCTGTGTTAGTCTGCTAAGTAGGTCGGATGGATCGCGAGCTACTAAAACTATATATCGTCTGCGAACCGAAGGTGACCCAGGAAGCAACCGTTGATGCTTACTCCACTTTGTCTCATTCTAGGTTCTATACATATGTATGTATTACTCATCATATCAATTTGAAATTATAATCAATCAGATAGTGATAATAAATAGATAGCAGGTAACCGATTTTTGAGGAATCATTTCAACAATGAAATAAGATAAATTGGCAAAATTTGATCGGAAAGGATCGAATTGAAGTCACAAATATCTAAATTTAGTGAACAGCACCGCAGAAATACTTCAAATCATACAAAGTATGAATCGTTTCAATTTAAATCTAACCAGAGCTCTAGCACGGGGCCTCTCAACGATGTCATCCTGGAAACTCGCTGGAATTTGTAGCCTTGAAATAATAGCACGGCAAGCGAAATTCTAAAAGTTTTTAAATGCAGAAAAATTTAAAATACGCCCGTTTAAAATTTATATATATTTCAGACGGGGTGATGTGGGTTTTCTTTGGTAAATTTTTACGATTTTTCCTGTGAGGCACGGCATTGTGCCCCTCTCACACAATCCGCTTTATATTTGCGTTGCGTTGTGCCCGACCCGTGTGTTTGTACTCCTATAAATCCTTCAGCGTAAATCCCTTTAACTGCGCTCTGTTTGCCGTGCAAGAATTTGCAGGTGTTTTATGTTTTAAAGGTCGCCTACCTTGTCGCCTCAAATGAAAATTTTCAGACGGCTAACGCTATTCGAATGAGACCTATGTATGTACAATATTATGTGTACCTGAAACTGGATCTCTCTCTCTCTCTTTCTCATGCACATGCCAAAACTTTTCGGTTAATGAAATGAAATGTGAGAGGATAACGTTGACTATTATACGAGACGGTAATCTACATATGTATGTATGTATGTCCAACTTTATGTCGTATTAAATAACATCCTATATGCTTCATGTATTCGTTCTGAAACGAATTTCAAAAACTAACATGGTGTTACATTATATGAATTTAATACATATTTTTTAAATTAAATTTTTGGTTGGATAAATAATCAGTCGTTAAATTTTGGTTCTGCATTCGATTTAATATTCGAATATAAAATTTATGATGCTCTCTATTGATAGACATCGGATATTAAAAGCCAAAGTTTAATTTATTAATTTAATTTGAGGCAATATCGACTTTCGATCAAATTAAATCAATTTCAATTTATTATAGATATATGTAATTAAAATTGATGGATATTTTTTATACGGATATAATACTTGCACTATTTTACATACTTACTTACACATGCATTATATATGTTTTATTTTTATTTCATAGAAAACATACACTCGCCTTTACAGATCGTTTTAAGCCTAGGAGTGTACTTTTACAGATAAAATGCAATCAATCAATATACATAAGCATTTTATAGAATGCGAATTCATACAAACATCCACAGTGACATATATGGAGAAATTTTCGAAACATTTTATTAATCAAACTGGCGAAACTTGAGATTAGCAAGAGAGGTAGGAATGGAGATGCCAATTTTAAAGGAACCGTTTCAATGAAAGTCAGAAAAGTTGGCAATCTCTGATAAGAAATGATCGACCTGGAGCACAAACCAAAGTCTGGTCAGCAGTGGGATTCGAATAGTATGACTCGAACCCGTGACCACTCTGCTCGAAAGCAAAATACGCTAACCACTATTCTAACCCGCATATGTATGTATATAATCACAAAACCTTATTATTTGTAAATGTCAGAATAGATTTTAATGTGTTTTTCAGCACGTTAGAAAGGTTTTGTGCAGTATACACGGATTTTTATTTATTTATAATACTGTTGCATAGGGGTAGGTGGAGGATCCAAATGAAAGGCCAAAGTCGCTTCACAGAATTTATTGGGTGATTAAGGAGGTCCTCGCATAGCCAGTGCCCCTTCCAGAAAGCTCCCCCATACAAACTGTACTTCCTTTTAAAGGACAGGTTGCTCACTGTAGCGTCCTCGACCCATTCGTTTACCTATTATTTAGTCACGTACAGTCTCACGGTCTCGGGCACTCAGTCTCACGCTTTTGTCGGATTCTGGGAACTACCGGGGATACCGCTCGGCCTAATCCGGGGGTCTCCATTGTACAATGCACTTTAGGTGGCATATAATTTCCGAATAAAATTAACCGCTGGCTCCTCTTTGCCTACGATACAATACAAATGAATCTGAAAATAGAAGGGATGTATGTATATATTTATGTTTATTTGAATGCACAAAAATGAATGTTTTAAAAAGAAATATTACAATTAACGGAAGTTCATAAGAACGCAGGAGATCGCTCTCTGTACACTGACAAGAGCCTACATATTATACATATACATAAATGCTCATTTACACGGAAACGGCCGGGTAAGTGTGTGGGGATGGAACGAGATTGCAGGGGGTGGAGTAAGGGGGCGATTCGAAGTGAATATAGGGGCTGTAGATGTTAAAACTGCTAGGGACAATAACCTCGGGTTTGGTTTATGTATCAATTCCTTTCCAAAACTATCCGTTAATTTATCAATATACACTAGTAATTGATTGGAAGATATGCAACCATTTAAAAATGAAAAATGAAAAATCTACCTACGTATATAATATGTTTTTGTATCATACTATAAATATATTGATAACATTTTTATAATGCTAATTTTATTTTCTTAAGGATATAAAATGAATATTTAAAATAGCTTCAACTCTAAATATTTATTTGCTTTCTTCAAAATTTTTGCACCCCTTTCTAAAGCAGTAAAATAAATTGGCGCATTAAATGTAACAGGCGTAATCACATTTTGACCCGTTTAAATACGAGTCACATTTGTAAAATATCAAATATTTCTTTATCCGTCCTATCCAATACTTTTTCTTAATAAAAGGCGCATTCGTAAAAACATCAGTCAAAAATTCAAGGTGAAACTTTCATTAAGCAAGTATTACAGTAGCAATTTCTTTGTCGATGAATAAAAATCGTTATTTTCTCTTTGACACGACCCTGTTTATATTGTAATATAAATTTGGGCACGGACAGAAGAGGGGGGGGGGGTCGAAGGAAATTAACATCGTCTTGTGACCCTCTCGGCCTTGCAAAGAATCAGGGGGGGGTGAGGGTAGGTTTTCGTCGATTTGAGTGACAATTTACACTGGCGAGCATCACGAGCACCTGGCAGCTAGCTGATGATGAAAAACGAATATAATTATGCGAGACGACGGGAAAAAGAAGCAGGGAGGGGTCGTAAAAAATCGTCGACCGGCTTAATTTATAGACGTACAACTGCGCAGGGGAAGATTTATTTTCATCCCCCGGACAAAAATTAGGACTCGCTTTAATTATTATACGGGCGGCTCCTAACACCCGGATTGAAGCAATCAAAACACTGCTCTCTCGTTATTGAATTACGTTCATATACATACAATTTTCGAAATTTCCAACATAAATGTATTCTAAATATTATACCATATAGGCCAGCAGTATTTATATGTAACTCGGTGGTTAACATAATCCACCAAAAGGTTTCCAGGTTCAAGCCATGAGTTGACCTCGATTGAAAATAATTTATTCAGTAGTATTTTTGTAGTAGACTTGGATATTTGTGAATCCAGGTCAATCGTTTCCTATCAGAGTTTGTCAATCTATCTGATTTCATTGTTAAAACGGTTCCTCATCAAATTGGCAAAACCTTCCTACCCGCCATGTCACCACTATTTGAATATTATTTCAAATTTATAATCTATAAATTTACATATATATGCAAAAGTTTAATACCATAAGTGTCATAGGATTGTTTAGGAGCAATCCTTAATGGCATCATGGGAAAAATATAAGTTTAAAAAAATCAATATCAGTTGGTTGGGAAAAATACGGTAAATGAGGTTTCAAAATAAATAAAATTTTGATTATAGATAAATGTATTTTATTATAAGTTAGCATGAAATGCTGTTTTCTTTTCTTATGATCTTAAATTCGATTTAAGAATTATGTCGTGTAGTAATTTTAATAAAAACACAATTTTAAACATAATTTTAAATAAAATTGGTGCTTTGTGGAGAGAAATATCAAAAATATCGAAAAAAGAGTTAAAGTACTACTTTTGGAATTAGAAAGAAATATTTTTAAAGACATTTTCTAGATACGATTAAAACTTAATCATAGATTGTACAACTAAATCTTGAGGTGTAATATTCTCATGATTGGTTGATACTTTAATGATCTTTTTATTAATCTAGAAAAATGCTCTATTTTAAATTTCACTAGAAATAAGTCAATTATTACTAATCAATATCAATTAAATCATTCAATCCTTAACACGTCATCTTCTATTAAGGATCTTGGTGTAATACTCAATAATAAACTAGATTTCTCTGAACATATTTCTTTTATTACCAACAAAGCATTTAAATCTCTTGGATTCCTACTCCGCTCAACAAAACCCTTTAATGATCCTTATGTACTAAAATTACTTTATTTTTCCTTTGTAAGGTCTCACCTTGAATTTGCCTCAATTATCTGGTCACCTTTTTATTTATCCCATATTAATTGTATTGAGAATGTTCAACTTAAATTTATTAAATCCTTACGCTACCTTTTTCCTACCTATACCCATTCTACTGTTTCCGACATTTTAAAAATCCTTTCTTTTAACAATCTTTCTGTCAGGCGACGACATTCTGATGCTATATTCTTCTTTAAGCTCATAAATGGTTTCCTTGATTGTTCTGATTTACTGAATAAGGTTAATTTCAGAATCCCAGTTCGATACCCTAGACGCGTTACACTCTTTTCACTTGATCTTTTCAATACTAATTCCCAAAAATATTTTTATCTGCAGCGCGTTTATCGTATGTTTAACGGAGAGCTGAATGAGGTTGATCTGTTTGGTATTTCCCTACATCAATTCAGGTCTAACATCAAGAGAATCTTGACCGATTGATTCATTTTTTCTTCTATTCTATTTTTCCAATATTTCCATTATTTTTATACTTTAGTTTAGTTATGTAATGTGCTATTTAATCATATTATAGCTTTCATTCCTTTCCATTTCATTTGTTTATTTTGTATTTACCTTTTTCATTTGTTTTTTATATTTGTAAATTTCAATTTCTTCTTATATTCTATCTTATAACCTTTTCCAAATATTTTAATACTATAGTTTAATTATGCAATGTACTACATATTTTGTCATGCCTTTATTCTTTACTTTTTAATTTGTTTTCCTTATATTTATCTTTTTCATTTTTGTAAAAATCTATTATTGGACTCGGGTGTTACATATATTATTTATTTACTTTTTGTGTTTTTTATACCTATCTCTGTACATCCTGTCTGTTGATTTTTCAATTAATAAAATAAAATAAAAAAATAAAATACTTTGTATATATGTATAATACATACATATGTACATATACAGTGTAAATAAAAAGCAACTCTTTCTGGCAAGTAGAAGACCATTCTAATGCAAATTATTAATCAGTGAAGTTACATTTAATCATTTTACGTTAAATTTTTCTCAAACAAAATATCAATTGTGTTTTTTTAAGAAAATTCAATATATTATATATGTTTGTTAATAAAATTAAGAAAAATAACTTTTATGCGACATAATTTAAAATTTATGTGTAACAAATCACAAAAATCTATCTAGAATTTTTATTTACATTTCTATCTACATTTTTATTTATTTTACCAACACGACATCTATTGTCAATATTGTACATTACTATTATTCAAGGCCAATTACAAACATTGATCATCAACCATTACAATCATCTTAAAGACATCTATGGACAAAATTTTGCGAGAAATAGTACAGGATTACAAATTTGTTGGAACCGTTTCCAATGAAATCAGATAAATTGTCAAACTGATAGGAAACGATCGAGTCACATATCTATGGTCTGGCCAGCAACAAAGCCAGGAATAGAACCCATGACCACACAATCGAAAGCATTACATGCTAAATACTGATCTACCATAGCGGTCAATGAAAGGTTTCCAGCTTGAAAATATCAATATTTCCTTGTTTTAAGATGTTATATATGTTTTTTTTAATATATTTTTTGTTTATTAAAATTAAGTTTATAATGTTTATAATAATAATAATAAGTAATATCAAGTAGCAATACAATGAAATTTAGATTCAAATTATTAGGAATCATTAATATATGGGAAGATTTGGGAGTGTAATGATTTTTTTTTCTTCGTGAAACTAACTTATTAATTAAAAAACTGAAAATAGCATTATATTCATTTTATTAGTGGCTACAAATAGCAATTATTTAAATTTTTTGTTGACCCCCCTTATTTTTTAATAGGTTGCGGATTATCTCACATCTCATTAAAATCTTGATCATACACAAACCTTACGTTAGTTTAGTAAACTTAGGTAGTTTTTCGCCTCGGATGGAAAAGTGAAATAAAATTTATAATATTAATATATTCGAATTCCCCGGCGACGCGAGATTGTATGAAAAACTATTTTTTTCCGGTGGCCGACGAATCGTAAGATATTACCGGGGAGATATGAGCGGGAATATTGGCGAAGGGGTCCCACAGGGACGAGGCAGTTAGGGGCAAAAGTCACGAATCATCCCCGACGTCATCGCTTCCTTTTCTTGAAGAGATAACAACGTATCAATCACGTAGACGTACAAAGTGTAGTGGCTTTGTCAGGCCCTGTCCGGGCGACCTCCGAGACCGTACAACTTTAATTGAGTTTGTCGTGACGTTTGAGAGACACTCGACTGTGTATAAGAATTAATTCGTTGTTTGGGTTTACGTGCTTGTTGTGTGTATAGTTACTTAACGGATACAAACGATGGAAAAATAAATTGGTCGATTGACGTTAATTGAGTTTTCCGATTGCTTGTTAGACGTACATATGTACATACATAGGAAGAATTGTGCTTAAGGTCGAAAATACATAGGAAGCTTTGTTTACGTAATACATGTGTAAGTTAGCTCACGATCAATAACATCGATTCTATTTTTATTTTATTTTATTAAAGCATTTAAGCAAAGATATTGACTGAAATTCAATAAGCGAAGAATTTTCTCGTTTGCTCGAGGCATGTTTTCTTTTTACGGTTTTTTTTTTTGAAACTCATTATGAATTCTAACCAACCCTTGTTGACAATTCAATAGAGGTTTTTTCATTAAAATAATTTTAAATATAATATTGTTCTAAATTTTATATGAGTTCAATATAATATATGTACTGCTATGTACCTCGCTTAACAATGTAGTCGGCTAACCAGTAGGGATAAGACACGCCATTGATATGTGGCACACCTTATTTATTAAGTAGCAAACCTAATTTAATAAGTAGCACGATTGATTTGTGGCACACCTAATTTAATAAGTAGCACCATTGATTTGTGGCATACCTTAAATAATGACTAACCAAAATTGTAAGACACGTGTCTTCAACACTTCATTGTTTTAAAGAAGAGTATATAAACTCATTACTGTTAGAATTTAAGTTAGTCATCACCATCAAGACTCCGAGAGTGGTAGTCATTAAATAGTGAAGCAAAGTTAAAGTGAAACAGTTCTACGTATCTCATTTAAATTCTCAGTTCCATAATTAAATTCCAACAATAAGATAAATGTAACGCTTTTATAATAATAAAGAAATCTTGGTTAGTTAACCAAATAGTTTAAAAAAAAGAAAAAAAGTTTAATCTTTCATTGAAACGTGACAGTACATAGTGATTGATTTTATTTTATTAAATTTGGATTTAGTCTAAAAATAATACAGCAGTTGGATAGGAAAACACAGATTTCAACTTTAAAACATGAAATTTGATACTTGATACCTTTACTTTATATCGTAGACAGACCTTTAAAAACATCCAAAGGTTTCATAGAATATGGTAGCATTTGGTAATTCTTCTTGAAGATTATTTGCATTTACATATGATATTCATTTTCTGAGACTGGTACAATAATTTTCTAGCATTTTGTCATATATGTATGTATATCTTTGATTTTTAAAATGTCATATAAAAACTGAAAAGCTTTGCTATGGGTTTCCAGAACGGTGAATTGTTCATTCTGAGAATTAAGGGTAATATCCAAAATATAATTGAAAAAGTTTATTTTAAATGTATTCTCCTCTGTTAAGGTTTCATTGACAGCTTCATTCAAATTGACACGTTTTTTTCTGCCTCTAACTTCAGTTTTGGCAGGAAATTCTGTACTGCATTTAAGATTCTCTGCAATCTCACTAGCAGCGATTTTCATCTGATCTTATCCAGATTGTCTATGAATTTTCATTTTTTCTATGGATTCTGATAACATCCTTACACAATATGACAAATTTATATTTTCAGATTGCAATAGCTTCAAGACTGTGTTTTGATTTCACTGATTATGCCGCCCCCCTTAAGGTGCGGCCGCATCACTGTATCATAGGACGATACGATTCTGCTACATCTAAAAACAGTATTTACATCTAAAAACCGATGTTTCGGTTCAATATTCATATTATGACTTTAAAACTATGCAGGAATGGAAATTTGAATTCTCTACCTGAAAATATTTCATATCAATGTTCTTCAGATTAAGTGCTGTCACTTGTTCCCAGATTTTGTTCATACAATCGAACACTTTGTCCACTCGGTCGTTTTTCAACGGTGTCAATAAAGTGTCGTGAGGTGCTCCGATAACGAAAACGATTGCTGGAGGGTGTTGGGGTCTCTAAAAAAGAGACGTTCCCTCACGGATGTTGTAAGAAGGGGTGAGTCTTGGGGAGGTGCGATGACAAATGGATGCAAAAGTTAAATTGTGTTAGGTAGGATTGAGGGGTGGTATGAGGTGATAAAGGATGGGATGGGGGCTAGGAGAAGAGGTGACGAACCGAGTAACTCGTTTCCGACTACCGCCTATCCCGAATTTACCCCGCAGGGGGTGACTTTTCCCATACAGCATTTTAACTTTCCACACTTAAGAAAACCCAAGTCGTATGGTACGTTTAATGTTACTATAAATAAAATGAAATATTAAATGGGAATTATTTTTTTTTAAATTCAATATAAGATAATATAATATAGATATAATTGGTTTTTGTAAATATTCTGGAATATTTAATTTTAATACCTACATACATATACATATGTCCTGTATATATGTATGTCATGCTGTTTCAATCAAAATTGGAATAATTTTTATACAGAAAAATGTAGAACGTAATTTTTTTGTTGTTTGTTGGTTTCAAATGTAGGCATTGGCGGATTTATGTACTTCGGCGATGAAAATATTATTAATATAACTTTGCAAAAATTCCGCACGCAACTTTCGCAACGAATGTCCAACTTTAACTCAATGATTTTAAACCGTCGTTTGTGAACTATTTTATTTGCCAGTTACCGAAAGTCAAAAGCTGTCCTATTTGCATTTTCGAAAATGCATGCGTGAATTTATTATCGTATGCGATATTTTGGGAAGTCATAAAAGAAAAACGTTATTTGTACACCAAGTTCAAGGCAAGGATTCTGAAATTCCTTTCTAGTTCTAGTCCACAAGTGCAAACTTGGAGCTTATCAAATATGTGATGCTTTTGATAAAATAAAAAAAAAACACAACTTTTTAAAGTGATTAATCACAAAAGCTCCCAATCACCATAGCTCGGAATTACTGAAGCTCCCAATTACAAAAGTTTCCAATTTTTAAAATCTCTCAATTACAAAAGCTCACAATCGTAAAAGCTACCATTTACAAAAGCTTTCAATCACAAAAGTTCTCAATTACAATTGCTTTCTTTTCACGTAAACTCTCAATTACAAAGGCTTCCAATTATTAAATATCACAATTATCAAATATCTCAATTATTAAAGCCCTAATTACAGAATCTCCCAATTCTAACAGCTCCTAATTTTTAAAATCTCCCAATTATTAAAAGCTGACAATTTGTAAATGATGCCAATAAGAAAAGCTCCAAATTACATTTACATAAAATTACAATTACATAAATTTAAAAAAATATATAAGTTTTTTCTTCGGAAAGTGATTCAACTGTCATATTCGGTTGTAAGTCAAAGTATTAATGAAGTATTGGTTTAAAAAAATATATTAAAATATATAACTTTTGTACATTATATTTTCATTAAAGAAGTGATATATGTATGTATGTTGAAAAGTTTTACAAAATATTATATTAAAATACGATCAAAACTGTATTGATAACTGAATTTACCCAAATTGTTGATTTATTTTGAAAACCATTGTGAAATACATATTTAAGTGTGTATGTTTTATTACTCAGTCTCGGTATACATATATGTATAATATGTAGGCACATAAAATGCATTTATAATCATTTTAAGTGAAATATTAAAAAATAATTTAATGCAATCCGCACAGTCAACATCCAAATTTTCCGTATTAGCACGAGACTTTCAAGAGAGTCCCGCTTAATTGAATGTGATTATCAATCGGGGCTTTTTCCGAATTGGAAAGCGTCGTTTACACGGTTCAACGAGCTTTCGCCTTCGAGACTTTCTTGAGACAAGTCCAGAAGTGGGCGGGTGGATGGGGTAGGGGCAGGGGTGTTGGCCCACTCTCTTAATCAACTAATTACATTTCACGGATGCCGTCGCGGCGAACTTCGCATCGGCGGGGCAGGGGTGGCCAAAACACGAGTGTAATATTGATCAGCCCCTGGCGAAAATTAACATTTTGAACCTGGGCCGTTTGTGGCTAATTGCGAATGGCGGTCGGTTACCCGGCGGCCATTCTTAGACCCACCTCGCCTAATTGCCCCCCAATAAAATTCAACTAAGGTGAGCTTTACACCCGGCCAGAAGTTACGACCCCGAGAGTGGCTCCTCGAGAATAAGACGGGGAAGTTGCTGACCCTTTTTTTACGGTCGTTTTGTGCAAATATAGCAGACGCTCCCAACGGCAATAAAATATTACGTACGTGCCGGTGTATCCAGTGGCGGTTGTAAGTGCTTAATTTGGAAGAAAGAATTAACATATGCATAGGTCTGAGAGATTTATTTGGAAAATAGTGTGGTTCAAGGTGGGTTTTAGATCGTTGCCCGTTAAGCTGTAGTGAAGTTAAGGGTAATAAACGAGCTCCTTAATTTAACTTGCAAAAAAACTTCGTCTACTGCGAAACGAATGGAATAGGTTTTGCTTTGAATAGAAGGCTACGTTTGTACGTATGTATAAATTTAAAAGAATTATCTTTAAAACCAAAATACAGAAACCATTTCAAATGCATTCAATTACTTAAACGTACAGTACATTGGACTTCGATATATAATACAGAGTACACTTAGATATCTTAAGAGCTGTAGTTTGTCACAAAAATGTCAGGAAGGTTATTAATTTGTTCAAATAGATTACTTTTGACAACATTTTGTAAAGTAGTCGATAAATGTAAAGATTTATCAGCCGGTATGTCTTTTGTTGAGTCCCTTGCTAAGAGCAAATGTCGTAAGAAAATATGGAAGACTAATATTTTGAGTTTTTCTAATACTTTGAAGGAAGACTAATATTCCGGACAATACAATAAAAATTTGGGTGTGACCAACCCATGACTTTATCTATGTATTTGAGGAATATAAGAAGGTTACAAAACAAAATTCGATATTGAACTAATAACTATGATAGCGATACAAATTGAGCGCAAATGTATGGAAACTTGCACAAGACAAAAGTTCTACTTTCGGTTATCGGAAAAACATAAAAAACCTCGATTCTCTAGAGTAAAACTGCTACTTCCGGTTCAGATAAAAATATTTAAAAAATATAAAGTTATAAATATTATTATTTCTATTAGATGTAAAAAAAAAATAATCCGATTTAGTTGGCGGTTTGGGAGATAATTGAATTCAAAAACTTAAAAAAAGAGGTAGAAGAGAGGAGGTACCATATCCGGTCATCTTAAAAATTTGAAAAAAAATTAACGTCGTGTCGATAAGAAATTCAGTAACTGATACTAAGTTTCAGTTCGATAGGACTAACGGTGTTCAAAAAATCCCCAAAATACACAGACACAAAGACACACACACACACACACATTTTTTCTAGATCATGAAAACGTGATCAGTGATCGATTCTGAGTTCGAATCAGTCAAAATCTCGAGTTCGAATTTTCGCATGATCACAAAACTTCATCTATTGTTACTACGTACATATGTAGATAAACTAAAAATACGAGGAATGCTATTTTGGGATCATACTGATAAGCGTCGAATAATTATTTTCATTAATAATAAAAATTCTCGTGTTGTCAAGTTCTGTTGGAAGAGAAATCTATCGACAAAAATGTATATACATACATATATGTATATGTACATATATGTATGTACTTAGTCTGCGGAAAATTATTTGCGATAAAATATTTAAATTTGATATATGTAATTATTAGTCTACAGTTTCAATGTAGACGAATTTGTTTCTTATATATTTTAAACTTGCTTCGTGAGATAAAATTGATTTTGTTGCACTGGTGATGCTTGTGGTTCAAGTTCAAGTCGATATTATGGTGACTTCAGGTCAACTTTAGTTAATCATAAGCTCAGTAGCTGCAGTTAAGACCGCAGATCTGTCTCTACGAATTTGAGGCAGACGATAGATAAACATTTTGCTTTCGTAAATATGCAAACCACTTCCGTCTCGACATTAAGTCGATTCAAAGTCAACTCAGGGGTAATCAAGCGTCCCGACAGACCGTTCCGGAAAACGGAGACGGAGCGTGACATCTGCAGCCACGTTTACGCGCTCATATCCGGAACGAATCCGGAAAAGCGAACAAAACGAACGTCTAGACAACGCGACCAATTCGCTTATTGCCCGAGTCCCGTTTTGTGCCAAAAGTTGCATGCCGTATCTGCAGAGTGAAGATGCTCAATCGACCAAACCAGACACATTAGTCATTTTTGCAACTCTCTCAACGTGGATGCTGCAAATCACAATCTCGAACGCGAAACCGCACTAATACGCCGAATCGAAGCCAAATTTAAAAACGTAAAACTGTCAAATATATCCGGTTGTATATCGTAATAGCGCTGTTAAATTGGTGCTATAGAAAATTTACGCTCGCTTTGATGCAGGTTTTCTTACGTCGCTTATATCATGATATTTTGAAATATGAATGTATGTAGTTTTGTTTCAATTTTTATATTCTATCAAAACAAAATGACAACTTTTCAAAATAGCGTCGAATTTTATTGCATAACAATGAACATAAGATTTAATTCAATTTTTTTTATTATTATTTTATTAATACCAAGAAGGCCTAACAGGTAACCCAAATGCGCCCTCTTGGCCAGAAACACTGTTCATTTCATACAATTATTATTTGTATTATACAAAGTAAATACATATCAATTAACATCCAAAGAGACATTTATGGTTAAATCTGTAAATTTGCAGCATTTTATACAATCCAGCGAAATCGAGATTGCTGAAAGCTCGAGATTTGCGAGAAAATGGGTAAGATTGCCAATTTTTTGGAACCGTTTCAATGAAAATCAGATAAATTGGCAAACTTTGATAGGAAACGATCGACCTGGAGTCACAAATCCAAGGTCTGGCCAGCATAAACCAGTGGGATTTGAGCTCGTGACCACTTTGTTTAAAACATTATATGGTAAAATCACGAAACAATTTAAATCACCAAAAAGTTGAAAATTTATAACAGCAATTTACAATTGAAAGATAGTACAATAGATAGATAGATTTATCATTTCTATATTAAGTTCCTTAAATTTTTACCCAATAACTCCCATTAAGATGATAATGTTACTAAAATAATTATATATAGATTTATTATATGTATAATATTATATATTTAGTAGGGTCTATGAATATTTGAGAGTGCTGAATACAATTCTTTGCCGATTACACGCAATTGGCAGCGTGTAATATTGTATCCAACTGTCAATGTGAAAGTTGAATAAGGATATTAAATTTAGTTTGATGTACATATGTACATATATGTTGTGAACTAATTCATATTTAATGATATACTTATATGTAGTAATAAAGAAATATTGATTGGGATGTTGACTGAATTGTCCTCAACCTAATTAACTTTAAAAAAAAATACCTATCCCCGGAACGTGACAGTACATACATACTTATATATAATATGTGTAATAGAATTAAGTATGAGAATTGCATTTATGTAATGTATCCATGTTGTATAAATTACATGAATTTTACATATCTTATTCATATGATCTTGCTAGTCTTAGAAAGTATACATATGTACATATATAAAAATTTGATGGAATATATTTTTAAAGAGCTTCACTTCCAATCTAATTATAAAAAAAATATTTGTATAAATGGTATAATATTGATGAAAGTTTTTTTTAATCAGATTTGTACAATATGAGTAATTTTTTCATGGATAGTCCTTTAATACAATTATGTACATGGAAAATGAAATGTATATTCTGAAAATATGTGCTATACACATGTATAATTTTATATAAATTTTATTTATCGGCCCTTTTCACGAAGAAGCTATTTGATGGTCGTACGGGAAAATTCTTTTGTATTGGCTCATTTCCCATGGCAGGCCGGGATGAATGCTTCGTTTCGAGTTTGAAAACTTACATCTTTGTTGTTGTAAGGATACATTCCGCTGCCCATTATTTTCATACTTGAATAGTTTCCCATTGAAAGTGAGCAAGCGTGCACTTGAAAAATAAATAGCGAAAGATATAAAACTTTCCAGCAGTAATGTTTTCCGATGTATGTACCCACTTTGATGCCTTTTAAGAACACCGACCAACTTTGATGGGAAAAATAAAAAGCATTTGATACTATAGATATCGACGGGAACAACTTCAAAACTAAACAAGAGATTTTAAATAGAAAATGCGGCTTTTTTCTGTTATATTATACATGAAGATGAGTATGCAATATGGAAACTATATATATATATGTATATGTACATAGGTTCGTTTGGTAATTTTGGAAGTTTTGAAGCTTAAAAAAATTCAAAGAAAAATTTCACTTTGTAGCAAAAGAGCACAGGATCTCAACTATATAAAAAAGTTTACAGTTGTTTTTATCTCTTGTTTATTTTACGATTGTTTTACGTCTTGAGAGTAATTCGATCGCATAGGATCTAGCCACAACGCAACGGTGGGATAATTCGGTTGAATTTAATACTGCGATATTCTTATACGAGTTTTCGTGCGAAGGTTTTCCATACGGGGAAAGTTTCGGAAGCTGCGTTTCATATCGGTTGATGTAGTGCGAACCCGAGTACATAATACGCGCGCAATTCTGAAGCAAACGCACGAAGAAAAGGGAAAGTTTGGAATTCTTTCGCGCGAGAAAGTTTTCATCCTTTGTGAAGCGGTCTTTAATATCCGAGATGGATCCTTGTAAATAATTTTGGTTGTGGTCTACGTTTACAACGTAACAACTTTCCTATATACACGCCGGGATTGCTTTCAAGGCTTTGTATATACAAAGTTTGATAATAAAACGTTAATAATAATAATTAATTACATCGGTTGGATCCGAAAACGAAATTTAAAAATAATAAGGCACACATATGGAGAATAATAAACAAAAAATAATTGGAATATTATTGTACATAATACAATTAAATTTCATTCACCTTTGTTTATAAGTCGGCTATAGATCGTGGATTTCAGATAGTCTTTAGTTAATTAATATACTATACGTATATAAAAACGGTTTGTATGTATACGGCAGAACGTGGGAACAGTATGGGGATTTCGAAAAAACAAATTTTTCAAACCAGTTGTTTTACGTAGAGATAATATTATAAAATTTAATATCCAATATGCAATTCCGGAAGAAGTTTTGTAATTTTCTAATACATATGCAATTTCGGAATAGGCTTTGTAAGGTTTAATGTAACTATATGTATCTAAGGTTTTTCGATTTCGAAAAAACAAATTTTAGTATGCTAGGATGTATTATTAATTATTATTATATAATCGATTTCGATGGGCGGCCGCGAGGGCGCCGGGGGGGGGGGGGGGGGGATGGCACACACTGGTTGAAATCGATAATCTATGTGTGCAAAAGTCCAAAATGAAATACATAGATGTCAATCCCAATAATTGTTGCATTCCTCAGTATACATATAGAATAAACAAATAGTTCCTGAGAAACATAATTTCTATGTCTGCTTAATAAATAAAATACATATGGATCCCAATAGATGTTTTTGTGACGGCAAAATTTATCAACTGAATTAGCGGGGGCGCCGTTGGGGCACCCCCTCGGTACTGTTTCAGTTCCGGATCCCGATTACTGTTTCAGTTCCGGATCCCAATTCCTTTTTCAGTTCTGGATCCTGATTCCTTTTTCATTTCCGATTCTGGATTCCTCTTTGTTTCGGATACGGACTCCATTTTCAGTTCCGGATACCGATCTCTGTTTCAGATCCGATTTCAGATTTCTGCTTTAGTTCTGATTCCGATTAATTATTACTACACGTATTGTAATTATATTTTAAATCATGTATCAATTTGTTTCCGAAACCACCCGTTGAAATTTTAACGGGCACAACACTAGTTATGTATAAAATGTATCATTAGAGTTGTTAATAGGTTTTTGAGCGAATTTTCCTATTATGCTGTACATTAACATTAGAATTAAATAATACTTTAATTACTTGAATTAAATAATACTTTAATTAACTTAAAAATAAAATAAAATTGTAAAATAGAAAATGCTAATCAAAAATGTAAATCAGCAGCTATTAAAAGAGATATAAGATGTATTGTGAATTATTTAGTAATAATAAAAAGCATTTAAATATCAAAATCAATACATTTTGGCAGCAATTTCATTATTTTTAATACTAACATATTTACATATTATATATGTAATAGTATAGTATAAACGACGGCCACTTACATTTCGTTTCAGTTTTGCATTGCATTTTGGTCAATAAATACAAAATTGTTCGTGCGTATATCCATCGGTAGAATTTGACTTTTATTGTTTGCTAGTTTTGAGTTCGTGTTTCGTATTTTGAAAAATTTTCGTTAATAAATTTTTAATATAAAATACGTACATAAGTTATTGATATATTAATTTAATTGTGGAATACGTATACATATATATTTTATTTACGGAAATTAAAATTTTTTAGACGGTAAAAGTAATTGTCAACGTCATGTTATAGACAGCAAAACTTACGGTGATATTATTAAAGACCTCTCATTGAATTACATATGTTGTAATAATACTATATGTATAGTTAAATAAGAAACGTCAATGTATTTAAATATAGTTATAGTTTCACTGTTGTTATAATTTCACTGTAACATATACGACACTAAGTATTCCCAATATTTGAGATTCTTAGAAGATAAAAAAATGTATCGCACTCTTTAATATTATTGTGAGCTATTTTTTTTCAACATTATATCTATTTCAATTAAGATCATTGTGGTGTATGTTCAAAAATCAAATATTTGGAAAATCTTTGTGTGTAATTACAGAACCGTCAGCGTCTATTCGATCCTCTCCCCTCCCCCTTTAGTCCCCAGATATTGTGTTTTCCCTACACGAAAATTGCAATTTCTCTGGCGCTTATTTCGGCGCCTCTTTAAGGGAATTAATTTGCGTTTGTTTGATCCTGGGGGACTCGTAGACGGAAAAATTACGTTGTTTGTCGGTTTAATATTGAAACGTTATTCTTATACGCGGGTGGAAAATTTGTGATTTCTTTTGATCGATTTTCACACACCTCATATAGTATTGTATTTAATTTATTTTAAGCTTAAGTTTGAACCATTGTGGCATTAGAGAAGTCCCTAATACACCGAAATGGTGGAAACAATACAGAAAGATGAGAAAAATAAAAACATATACACAGACAAAAAAAAAAATTTATACATAGTGATTAAAAACAATAGCATTATAATAATAGCAGATAAAGTAAAAATATCAAATAATATAATACAAAATAGTGAATATCTTGCACCTATAGCTGGCACAAATATATAAGAACCAGTGGCAAATACAAAACATCCATCCAAGGCCCAAATGGAAGAGAGAAGATCAAAATTCCACTCATACATCACATAAATTATGAAACTAATGATGAGCGCAGGCTACCAGACAAATAGGTTAAAGTTATCTCCGATAACCTATAAGCATATGTTAATATTTATTTTACACAGACAAAAATACATTTATACATAATCATAAAAAAACAATAGCAATTATAATAGCAGATACGTAAAAATATAAAATATAACATAAGGAATGCCTTGCACCTACAGCCAGTAACAATAAATAAGAACCAACTGCAAATACAAAACATCCCTGTGAGGTCCAAATGGAAGAGAGTAAATAAAAATTCCACTCAATCACAATCAATCATGAAATCAATGATGAGCGCAGACTACCAGATAAATGGGTTAGAGTAATATCCGACAATTTAAACCCACTAAGGTGGAAAATATCACATTCAAGCTCAGCAGCAACGATTTAATTGATAAGTCGGATAGCGCTTGGAATAAGAGCCGTTCTGGAATAGCTCTTGGAATAGGACCGATGATGTCTACCACGCACATAATTATTAGGTACATAAAGTTCTAACTGTTCCAGAAATGACGGGCATGACATATTACCACGTAGAAGCTGGAGAACAAAACGAATTAATGAGAAGTTTCTCCGAAGATCAAGGGGATTATACCCAAGCATGCCTAAAAAGAAAGGAGTAGGGTAAAGATATGGGTAATACCCATACTCTTTTTTCTATAGGAAACGAATAAATGCTTTTCTCCCTTTCTCAATCATAAGATATTAATTTGCTTCATACGCATTCCACACAATCGCATTATATTTTAGCTTGCTTCTCACAGGCGAGTTGAAAAACAAGCGAGAAGACAAAGGGTTGGTGAATAACCTAGCATATCTCAAGACAAATCCGAGTTGACGAAAGGTAACGTCATTGACTGTCTTAATGTGGTTGTGAAAGGTGAGCTGAGAGTCAAAGTGATCTATATTTTTATATACGGTGTTAAATATGTACCTAGATGAAATAAAACGAAAAGTTTTAAATTTGTGAGAAAATTTTCCTGTTTTTATTTACAACTTTGTAATTTTAGCCATCGTTTAATGAACGCCATCGATAAGTGTTTTCAAAGTGTTTGATACGTTTTTTTTAGTAAAAAGGGGGGGGGGGGGGAGTATTTTATCGTGGTCGAACACTTTTTGTGGTGTGTTCTCATTAAAGCGACGTCTTTCAGAGAGGAGGAAAAACACGCTTTTTGCGACGATCTTCACGGGTCGCGTTCGCGGCGTTAAAAGCTTTTCCGGGCGTGCGGGAAAAACGACGCCCGAAAACTTCACCAATTAATTTTTCTGCGCGGTGCAAACACCATTGCTCTAAAATAATTAGGCAAAAAAATCACGTAAAAAACTGTACTATTCCGGAATACGTATGAAACAGCGCGAAACAAATGCAAGCTGCGCAAAAAATTGTCGCTTCTAATACGCGGGGAAATATTTTTGAGTGTTGTATCGTCGCGTAAACTGGCGCAAAATACTTCTCTATGTATTATAATAAAATATATGAGATTGATTGCAACCCCGTTTCAATTGATATTGAAATTTGATATCGTAACGACAGCATTGTATTATTATGAAAGTGGAAAAGTGTTCACTTTTGCTATTGATTTTTAAATGCTTTTTGTTTTTACTAAATTATGTTCACAATATTTAGTAAGAATAATTATATCTATTTAAATAGTTACCGAACTACTGATCTACTGATTTTTTTTATACTGATTGTTTTCTATTTTACAATTTTTTTTCTTAGTAATTATAATAATATATTATTCTAATGTTAATGATAATAGCATTATAGGAAAAAGAGATTAAAAACCTATTTAAAATTATTATAAATGCTTATACATTTTATACATACTTATGTGTTCATTTTGAATGAGAAGTCAACAGCTATTACGTATATATTATATTTTAAATGAAATTCTTTTTTCATCGCTTATTATCATTAAATGCAGATCATTTATTAATTTTATATAATTTTAAGCATTCTATTTTAGTCTCAATATTAATATACAAGGCTATTCTTAGTTTCATTTACATGTCTATACACATTTATGGTAATTTAATTTGTATTTAAAGAAAGACAACTATTCGAATGGTTTTTCTACCTAATAAAAGTTACAGAATCAATACATCTCAGAATCCAATTTTTCGTAGACTTTTGTGTAATATAAATGTCTTAAAAATAGAGATCGATCACCAAATTACATTGTACTAATACAAGATAAAATGCAAACAGACACCGGTGATCTAACGTTGGATGGAGAGGTGTTAGAAAGAGTAAAAAAATTCAAATACCTGGGTACCTGGCTGAATGAAGAGATGGACCCAGCTGAAGATCTAAGAATCCGCATCGAGATGGCTAGAACAGCATTTGGCAAAATGAATGCGGCGCTTACAAACAAGCATTTCAATCTTCGTACGCGGTTGAGATTCGCGAAGAGCTACGTCTGGACAGTATTACTACACGGATGTGAGACGTGGACTCTGAAGACCAGGATGATCAGCCGCATCAAAACTTTTGAGATGTGGCTCTACAAGCTTATGCTGAAGATCCCGTGGACCAAAAAATATCAAACGAAGCTGTCCTCGAGATGATGGGGAGAGGCAGGGAACTTGTTTCTGTCATCAAGTGGAGAAAGATGGAGTCCCTCGGACACTTGATACGGGGTCCAAAATACGAATTTCTCCGTTTGATAACCATCGGGAAAATAGAAGGGAAGAAAAGGATTGGCAGGAAAAAGTTGTCTTGGCTTCGAAACATGCGCATGTGGACCGATATGAGCGCTGAAGATCTATTCCGAGCCGCTGAAGAACGATGCGGATATCTTCAAATAATTGACGGTGTGGTCACCAACGTCCGGATGCGGACAGGGCATTAAGAAGAAGAAGAATACAAGATTGTATAATCTCGTATTCAAATTCAACATCAGTATTTTAAATTCAACAATATTAGTTTGCAAATTAAAGCGTATGTTTCTGACGATATAATAATAGTGTAAAATTTTTGTTAATGCATAAGTTTAGGCTTTTTATTTGGATTAAGTTTTATCCTTAGTTTTATTGTCTAACATTTAAAGATCAAGATTTAAGATTAAATTATTCTCAAAATGATGCAACCTTTATGCTAATGTGAAAGGTATGGAAAAGATGATATCTAAACCAGAAATTAAAAAACGACATTTGCACCGGTTTACTTATGAAATGGGTGGTACATTTTAAGGGTACTTTTTATTGCACGATCACAGTTTTGATATTTAAGTAGTGGCCCGTACTCAGGGAGTGCACTGACACGGTCTGTTCTAATTGAAATCATTTCCCGTCTGGTTAACTCGACAGCCGCTGAATAATTAAACCAAAAACAGACAAAAACGGTCCCCGGACGATTCTACATGCGAGAAGAAATGTTTGCTTCGATATTTTTTCAAATATTTTTGTTTAAGCGAGACGCGATCAATTAATCAAGCGGGGAAAATTCACCGCGGAAATTCCCTGCTCACGAACTTTTCATCTCGCGGTTTCGGTTAGCGTTTGTATTTTTTGGATTTGTTGAAAATTTTTGTGATAGTTTTCCCCTGTGTCTAGACTTACTCTTTAAGTCTTATTATTCTGATAGAAGAAGAAGAACCTAGAGGAAGCAAAAAAAGTGAGAGTCGCCTTTGCTCGCCACAGGGGAAATTTCCGAATA
Source organism: Arctopsyche grandis (assembly GCF_051622035.1). Classification (NCBI taxonomy): domain Eukaryota; kingdom Metazoa; phylum Arthropoda; class Insecta; order Trichoptera; family Hydropsychidae; genus Arctopsyche; species Arctopsyche grandis. The sequence continues at coordinate 9,428,340 of NC_135367.1, forward strand.
GTATTCGTAAACTTTACATTTTAATGAGAGTTGTGCCTGCATTGCCACAAGTGACATAAAATTTTTAGACGTTCAGTTTTAGTATTTCCCTCATTTTCCCGCTAAAGATATTACGCTAGCTGTGAAGTTGTATTCTTTAAGTCCTCGTGAATTTAATCAGGAATGACAAGATACCGTCTGCTGGAGAAGGGCGAGTCGTTTCCATTTTTCAGAGAAGACTTATAAGAGGATATTTCTAGAATTTGCAATGGAAGAAAATTTTAATACTAGAGGAAAAACTATTATACACTTAAAAATTGAAATGTCACACAACGCTGTCGATTCATCGAGATGAATTGTTAAAAAGATATTGGAAAACCGATTCCCAGCTAAGCCATTTGTATTTACAACACACTCAACAAAATAATCAATTATTCAGGATCTTTGTTTACTACTTACGTGCTTGTTTGTACTTTGTTTAGTTGTAAAAACATACACATGTATACATACATGTAGTAGAACATATACGACTTTTATAACTCACATATGTATGTATATGAGCCGTTATATTTGAAAGACGCGGCAGTCCAATTTTCAGTTCCGAAAGAATAGTTCTGTTTGATTTCATTCACAATTTATTATCAATTCTTTTAATTCAATATGTCCAGAATATCGGAAAAGCAGAATAAACGTATAACAGGCCACCAGTATATTTAAATATTGTTAAACGCAAAACTTTATATTTAATGCTGTTGCGAGATATTTATCGAATTATGAACCTATGCCACTTTCAAATAAAACGGCTCATATACTTATTTTTTAATTATTAAAAAAAAAAAACCAAGAAACTTGTGTATTTTATAACTATGAAATCGGATTGTTGTTTTAAAGAATTATAGTATAAAACTTCCTATTCCTTTTCATCTCTCTTGGTAGGCTGATAATATGATTAGAAAAATGGATGAAAAGTAGACAAGAGAGGAATTTAAATTTATGAAAGGATGAAAAAATGAATGGAAGTAAATAGGATAAAATGTATTAAATTCAGAAGAATGCAGAATGAAAGAATGTAAGAGAGATCTTTATCCAGTGATATGTAGATAAATAGTTGCAAACAATGATGATGCAAGCAATTAGTTGTCAAGATTAAATATTCACATTCTCATTCTCAAAAATATGAGCAATTTTTTTTTTATTAATTTCGAAGTCTAGATTTTTTTAGTTATTGCTGTGGATACATATGTATTTAACTACTTTCAACTTGCTTTAGCACTTGTTGCTTTAACGTGTGTATTTAAACTATGTACATAAATATATCTATCATGACAAAGCAAACGACCTTTACCAAAATCCGTCCATTCACCAATCATTCCATCGAAAGGCACAACTTTCAGTGTAAAGCCTCGAAGAAGAGCATTCCACTTGGCCTCGTGGTAATCCTCAAACTGTGTGACGCAGGAGCAATGGGAGATGGGGGAGGCTGTATGGCGCCTTGAGACGCAGTCAATATTGTCACCATCTTTTGTCTGAGCGAATCGTGTAGCCGAGTTGGTACAAGAACCACGAGGCAGCAGAAGCAGCCCGCCTGTTTGTTTTACTCATGAATAATTTAATAGTACAAAACACTGTTCGAAAACAAACAGTCGGGGGTCGGATTTGCCTCCGGTGGATGTGTTCGAAGCTACCCCTACCCCTCCCCTCTCTGCTACAGCTTCCACCTACTCTCCTTTCCTACCCCTCGTCCACCCGCAAATAACGTGTGGGAAAGTGCAGGGGTAAAGGACAAGGATGACATCTTAGGGGTGGTGTTAATTTATTAGTCGCAGTTGAAAACACTGAGGGTTCATTTCGCCTTTTGAGTCTTCTCAGCAAAGCAGTAGCGCCCGGTTCTGAATGGTGGATATTAAATTTCATTCTGAGAAGCGTTTAACACCGGCAGCAATTTGTGAATGGATTTCAAAAAGAGGACATCAACCAGCTCTTTCGAAAATGAATTTTTGATTTAAATGCATCTCTAAAATCACTTACATATCAATTTAAAGTTTCGTATCCGTAGATCGTCAGCTAAAATAGGGGGATATTTATTTTTTGTATATGAAAATAAATTTTATCTATCTAATCTTCGAGCTATAAAGCTGAAGTTCAAATGGTTTCAATTTAATTTTTTCAACATATTAGAATTTTAATTAAGAAATCCCAATTTTCAGTTCCAAAAACACAATTTCCGATTGACTCAATTCACAAATTGCTATCTATTATTTTAATTCGATTTTTCCAGAATTTTGAACTAGGAGAATAAATGTACATATTATATGGCTTTCACTTTCAATTAGAACGGCTCATATATTGAACTTAACTATAAAGTTATTTATAATATTTTCAAAATATAAATGCAAAATTGAATTCATTTATATAATGTGGGTGTAGAATAGTGAATTTGGGCTTTGTTTATTTGAATTAGGGTTTGAAAAAAAAGGGGACAAGTCATTAATACATTTTGGAATTAGGAATCACCCAACTCGAAATGTATCTCGACAGAGCTGGGCTATTTCTAATAGCATATAACATGGATATCTAATAAAACGATTTGGTAGTCATTATTAATTATGTCGATTTTATAATATTGTCCAACTACATATGTATATATTTATTAAAATTTAAAGTTTTGTATGAATATTTTAAGTTACAGTTAAACAGCGGGTAACAATTAACTGGTCGATTTTTAACAAAATTTACTATGATTTACATTCAACAGCATGGCAAAATTTAAACATAATTACTTTTAAAAGTGGAACTTCGGTAGAGTATTCTCATTACAAGAGAAGAAATGATATTCAGATTTAATATCAAAAAGAGAACATACTTAGCGTGTAATTTAAGTTTAGATACAGTTTTTCATTATTAAAAATTTTGAAAACTTGTAACTTGTAAACTCTACCATGCACTGCAGACAACTAAGGGTCTTCACGCGAGTATTCAATTAAAATACAATTAAAACACGTGTCTGCGGAAAGCAATGCATGTTAATAACAGTGTCTGACGTCAGACGAATTGGTTTCAAATTTAACGAATCGAATTCGAATGTGGTAGAGTTTGGCGCCATGGCGAATGACGAGCGTGTAACGTGTGAATCTGACAGGTCTCCTTCAAAAATAATTGGACTGGCTCGATTTTACCATAAAAGAGTTTTCACATCGAGGGGAATTTGCTCGTCGTCTTCGCAAAGGTAAAGTTTAGCACCCCGTACGATGTGAGACTTCCCCACTTATTATTTCCGTTCGATAATATTTATTATATAATATTATAATGGGATTTATATACATATATGTGGGTGTGTGTGTGTGTGTGTGTGTGTTTTATCAATTAATCGAAAAGTTCTATGGATTCTGTTGATGTGGCTAATGAGAAAAATTTGCATATTCGGTATAAAATGGGTCTTCGATTCTATTAGAGATATGAAATTAATTGAAGCTCGGAAAATATTTATTTTCGGCGTGTATTCCAATATTCATTTTGACATTTAATACATACATACAAGCTGCTAATATATATATACTCAGTATACACGCATCCCTAGGTACTTTTATATAATACAATTTTTGAGACATAAATAACGTTCGTAGTAAAATCAGTTCATAAGTCCAGCATCAATTTTTTTTTTTTTTTATCTTTCTATTATATAACCAGCAGAATATACTAGTGGTTAGCATATTATGCTTTGAACAGAGTGGTCACGGGTTCAAATCCCACTGGTTTCTGTTGGCCAGTCCTTGAATTTGATAATCAGATAATCAGAGTTTCAAATCATATAATCAGAGTTTATCTGATTATCTGATTTGCAACGGTTCTGAAAAATTGGAAATTGCTTTAAATGCTGCAAATTTACTCTGTTTCTGTGGATGTTAATTGATATGTATTTACTTTATATAATACTAATAATACTTATATCAAATGTACAATGTTTCTGGACAGGAAGGCGAATTGGAGTTACCTGTTAGGCATTCCTGCTATAAATTATATATTATAAAAAATAAAATAAAATAATATATTTTCATCCTTTTGCATAATAATGTATCTATCTGTCGTTCATTTTTAAATTATTACATTTCCACCATGCGTTGTTAATGTCGTAATTTTTACTATGCACTGATCTTGTCTTTTTCTCTCTCTCTCGAAAGCATAATATACTAACCACCAGTCCACGCTGCTGTTTATACATACATATGTACATACATATATACATAAATAGATGATAATTATACTATGAAAGCTAAATGGGATAGGAATAAAATGCACGTTGGGTACAAATGAACATGTTTTGAATTACTAGTTCAAAATTTGAAAGATTGAAAGTGTTGAAAAGATCAGTATTTGACGGTTTACATGTGATGGGCTATGTATTAAAAATTATTCAGTATGTTTCAGACGATATTAAGTAAGATTTCTGGAAATCTAATACGTTCGAAAATCAACAGATTTTTTTTATTTGAAGTATGTAAGGTTGGGACTCTGAATATTTGTATACTTGGATATTAATTGGAATATTTGTACTATTTTTTTTAAATATCACCACTAGTTCTCTCTCACTTGAACTAGTAACACGATAAAAGTATATTACAGGTGGAAGTTTGAGAAATCGTTGCACGCTGTGCATTCTAGGCTGGCGTGACCTATCCTCGACAAGATCAAAGCCAGCTCGCAGTCCGGACAGGTCTGAGGGGGTTAACAAAAGCCTCCAACGCCGCAGGACAGGGTGTCTGTCGGATCATCTCCACAATACGAGGATTCTGCACGATACACGAGGATGCGAGCCTCTCGAATAGGGAGGAGATCAGGGAAATTACCAGAGCAAAGCTGCGCGTCTTGCAAAAGCCCCGCCTGACTGAACTCACTATGAAAGGTTAATAGAAAACTTATTACCTTAAGCTTCTTCACGTTTAAATTATCCTCGAGCATCACATTTAACATTAAATTAAAGGTAGAGCTAAGTAGGAAGACTGTTATTACGAAAAGGGAAGATTTTATAGATGGCTAGGTGTTGCTTGGGTGGTTGAATATTAGAAAAAAATGTAGTTTATAGATTGATATCCACATTTGGAGCTGATATATGGCAAATAACGACTTGATTGAATAGCAGCCAGGAATTAAGTAGTCTTGGGGCTGGTTTGATCTCGTTACAATTAAGCCAGATTCAAGGCGAACGCCGATAATAGAGTGCGGTGGGGTCTTACTGGACCCCAGTAGGAACAGGTCTTCAGGTCCACGTGGCCGCAGAGCCTCGCCGAGCCAATTTGGCTTTGGACGGTTTGCTTAGTTTGCAAAGGGGCTTTCAATTCGACACGTACAGAGCAACGACCCCCTACCCCCCGATTCACAGCTTCGAAACCACCTAAACCACACTCGGGTCACATTCTCGAAACGCTCCTCTGCGTTTCAGTTTAGAATTTTCGAATCCTTGATTTTACAATCACAAACTGCATACCCAGTCCTTTGACTCGAGTCTGTAAATTTTGATGTAATTTTAAGTTTATAGTTTGCATACGTACAGATTGTGCAGTATATGTCGCGTTGGAACGTATTTTTTCGCTAAACAACGCATTACGTATAATTATTTCTAATTTATTAACATCAGTGTGGAATAGTGGTTAACATATACGCTTTCGAACATAGTAGTCAGGGGTCCGAGTCCCACTGGTTGCTGCTGGCCAGACCTTGATTTTGTGACTGCAGGTCAATCGATTCCTATCAGAGTTTGTCAATTTACCTGATTTTCATTGAAATTGTTCCTATAAATTGGCAAACTATAGGTAGGTAACATATTTTATTGGATCCGTCAAGACAATTAAGCTAGATAAAACGGCAAATTCTAGAAGGAGACGCTTGTTTGGGTTTTAATAACTATCTAGATCCTCCCAGTAGCGTGTATAATCAAATGATTAGTCAATTGGTCGGGATTTGAACCCATGATCTTCTCTACTGTGGCTCTATACGTGCACGTATGGTCGTTATTGTCTTTTTGTGTATTTGATTGAAACATTTCATATATATATGCAAATTTCAATTTTCGAAAGGATTTTTTTAATCATTAGCACTATAAATCATATCTACAACATCTACATCTATCTATTATTATTTTTCTACTTTCATAGTTTGAATTTATATTGTTTTGCTGCATTCAAATGCAGCGCTATTATTTTGATGAATTATAATCAATGAACCGTGCCGAATCTATTCACCAACTTTGCTTCATTTCATTGTCCATAGGAGAGCCAACAACTCTTGACGAGGCTTTTTCGTCGAACGATACGCATTTGAATACCTTTTGAATTCGAAATCCATACGCTTCGAATCGTTAAAAACCGCAGGTTGATCATTTGATGAGAGTGCATTTAATCGGGCTCGTAGATCAACTTTAGACACCCAATTATTTCGAACGTTTGCCATCAGGGGACAAAAGTAGCCACGGAGGGGGGAATGGGTGGGTTGTAATTAAAGTTTTCCGTTAGTGTTGTGTCCAAACTGACATTATTTGCAGTCGAATTTGTAGTTTGGCTATTTAACAGTCGTTGTAATCACAGAGTAAACAGAGCCCGATCGGCCGTTGTTTGAGGGAGAGACCCCGTTCCGTTAAACTTTACTTTGTTGAAGCTTGTGTCGATATTGTATAATAATAAATTGATAAATGAGGTTTGAATTTGGTCGGGATACATACGCGGGTACATTTAATCGAACGGGAGTGAAAATTCATGGGGATCAAGAATGAGGATGACCCCTGGAGAGTCAATGCAATTAACTGCATCGGTGGCAAGTGCGGCATTAATCGCAACTGCATTACTGGTGGCTTATTATAATGCACTCGCGATACCCTCCTAATGTCAGAATCGTATTCCCAAAGGCAATTTAGATAATTGCATTAAAATTAACGGGAGATAAAAACAAAGTTTCTGCGAATATTTATTTTGAGTCAAGAGTTGAGTCTTATTATTGTGAGAATTATAAAAAAATGATTGTGTTTATATAACAGAAGACGAAGGAATTTGCTATGAAGAAATACTTGAGGGATTTGTTTTTAATCAACGTTTCTCGATTTCATTTTTTCAACATTCGAAGTTGTTATTATTTGATTTGAAATCTTCATTTAATATTCTATTCATTATTATTGACATAATATTATACATTATCAATCTCTTCCTCTCTTTCTCCGCCTCTTGAGAGGTTTTTATAATATAGGTACACGGTGCGGCAAAAGTGCCTCTACTATTTTTAATAAATATATTTCTTTTTGATTTTGAACTGCTTTGAATTTCCATTTTTTTTTTAATTTACGGGTCTACCTCACGGGACTGAAAGTGAAATGGTCGAAAAAGCAAATAACGGAAGGCAAAGTTCGAAAATCGAAAGATCTTAAGTCGAAAGATAAAAAAAGGGTGCATGGTAAACGGTACTATGTATCAGTGGCATGCGGTGAAATTATCTCTCTTTGTGTCATATAGCCTTGTTTAATGTGCGCGCGCAGGATACGGGAGGAAAAGCCTGTTCCTCTTGTTCCTGTTGTATCCTGCTCGCGCAAGTTAAGTGAGGATGTACGACGGGGGGAGAGAGACTTTTACCGCACGCCATTGATATACATATATATTCTAACCGTTTTTTATATGTATGCTTGATAAACGAATATTTCCACTTTTTCATGGCCACCCTTTTTTCTTACACATTCCGTCATATTATTTATCTATAACAATTTTGCCACTGTGAAATTTCAGAGTAATTCCAAGGCGTCACAATGATAAAACAAAAAAAGTATACAATAAGATGATGGTAAAATAAAACGTAATAAAACAAATATTTAGGAGTTTATTACGCTGATTTTTCACTTAAACATGTTTATAAGGATTGTTTTTTATCACAATATTTTTTATTATTTATATGTATTTCACAGAGTATTTGATGATACATGTAATAGTAAACAAATTTGAAAAAAATATACATAAATACATATTCACATAGAAATTCATCAATAAATTAAAAAGAAACATTAAGATACGTGATGGAAAACTTTATGAAATGAGCATACAATATTAAACAATGAGCTTTCATTTCAAAATTAAAGCTATAGATATTTAGTAAATTTAATTTGAAAGTTATAATCAAAAACAAATTGTAAATATATTTGTGTCGCATTCTGTATTTATATGAATATTTTTTTAATACATATGTTCATTTTATTATATACAAAATTCGTTTCGAACGTTGTCGTATTTCTAATGTAACTTTCGCCCAATTCGTTATATTATATTTACGCCCGATCGGATAAAAGGTTCAATTGAAAATTTATGAAGCTTTAAGTGCAAGACCCGAACGTATCAATCACACTAACTGATAGATGGGATCAAAGGATTATTATTATTATAGGGTTGGAAACCGGGTGCCATTTTGGAAAAAGCGCATTACACGGTTGATTCGTTTTATAATTGATACAATCTACATTCAATATTACATATGTACAAGTATATGAACATATGTATACACGAGTATCAAATTAAATTTGTTTTAAAAGTAGATTAATTTAATATAATATAATATGTACATGAATATACGTATTCTGTAACAAGTCTCAAATATATTTTTTATCCATTTTATATTATTCTATGGAATACTTGCTGAATAATACTCTTATAATATCGACAGATAGAAGTCCAAGGAGAGATTTATTTTCGTTAGATAGAAATATGCATTGAATTCGATAAATCAAGAATCTACGACATTTCCATTGATGGGGAAGGAATGCTAATAAAATACGATTTTCACGAATGGGATTTTCATACGGGATTTTTACTTTGGGAGGCCCAAAGGCAATAGATAGTTTTAAAATTTCAAGGTTTAATTTTTTTAAAAGTGAAATATTGATACAAAAAAAGTATTGTATGTGCTGTAACTATTCATGATTATATTACTACGTATGGACATACATACATACATACATATATACATATACCTATAGAACCAGTAAATTTCGTATACCATTTCATTAAACATCCTTACTTGCTTCCACATGTATTTTAATTAAAACTTAAATATTTATTTGAGATAAAAAGTATCCGACGTCCAAATTTGACTCAAAATGAAATGTGATATAATACCGTGTAATGTTATATTTATCTTATTTTTAGTTGTAATATATTTTGACCAATTGGAATGTAGCTTGTATGAGTTAGACGGAAAATATTCCAACAAGTCAAAATATATATGTATGTATGTACAATATTACAACCGAAAATACACTTCAACTATAACAGTAGTTGGTACCAGGTTAGTTAGAATATATTCCAACTAGTCAAAATATATTACATCTGGATGATACACTTCAACTGTAACATACATAACTATATCCAACTCATTTTTTGAAAAATTTGATAATATAAGCCTTAATCTTTCAGGTGCATGTAAAGATCTAAAATCGAAAGATCTTAAGTCGAAAGATAAAAAAAAATGGTGCATGGTAAACGGTACATACTCACGTATATACTCACTTAATTTAAGCGAGCAGGATACAACAGGAACAAAAGGAACAGGCTTTTCCTCCCGTATTAATGTGCGCGCGCAGAATACAGGAGGAAAAGCATGTTCCTCTTGTTTCTGTTGTATCCTGCTCGCTTAAATTAAGTGAGTATGTACCGTTTACCATGCACCATTTTTTTTTTATCTTTCGACTTAAGATCTTTCGATTTTAGATCTTTGCCTTCCGATATTTCCGTTTTCTGTAATTTAACATTCTGTCTCGTCACGGAGACCGAAAAGGAATATATCTGCACCTGAAAGATTAAGGCTTATATTATCAAATTTTTCAAAAAATGAGTTGGATATAGTTATGTATGTTACAGTTGAAGTGTATCATCCAGATGTAATATATTTTGACTAGTTGGAATATATTTTATGTTGTATCCTGCTCGCGCAAATTAAGTGAGTATGTACGTGAGTATGTACCGTTTACCATGCACCATTTTTTTTTGATCTTTCGACTTAAGATCTTTCGATTTTCGATCTTTGCCTTCCGATATTTGTGTTTTCTGTAATTTGACATTCTGTCTCGTCACGTAGACCCATTCCTTTTGTATTGCATTTTTAGTACTGAACTTTTGTTATGATGAGAGTAAGTATTGACTGGATGTGAAATGAAACCCAAACCTACGTAATGATTCGCATAATAGTTGTTTTGGAATATTTGATGACTTCCATTTGGCCTCTAATGTTTCTATTCATATTTGTGGTTCGTATGTCGCAGCTTGCGAAATGAATTTTTTTGTCAAATTATAAATGTTACAGCTTTAGTCGACTGACTGAAACTGAACATAAATATGAGCTTAATTGAAAATAAAATTTGATAACACTCAAGACGTGTTAGAACGTGTGTTTGAATTGCTTACGCATGCATAAATAATTGCCGTCGGTACAAATTGCGTTACAATCATTTCGGATTGTTTGCGCGCCAAATTCGAAAGGTACACACTCGCGCCCGCAACAACTAGTCTCTCGGCAAATAAATTTCGGCCATATTTTCCACATCCGACGTGCATAATTTTCTTCATTTAAATGTAAATGAACGTTAAACAAAACCGAACGACGCCGACATAAATTCAACGGCGGCGGCGACGTCTTCAAATACAAACAGTTTGGCGAAAGAGGCCGCACACCGTAAATCTGGCCGGAAAACACAAGGACGGGGACTTTCCCCCCACCCTCGCCCACACCCCCTAGGTACAAATCCCCTCGGAGGGGCCACCCCTGTCGGGTCAGGGGGTTTATTTGCGGGTCCGGGTCCGAGTCGTGACGAGGGTCTGTTTGCTATATGACTTTTGCGTCCGTCCGTTGGACGGGAAGTGAGGAAAACAAGCGGCGCGAAAACGGATTGGTCCCATCGTCCAGACATGGATATGTATCTGTCGAAAGAAACGTCATGTCTATCTATACTTTACATCTAATTGAATGATATATAATATATCGATGTTTAGTATGTACATACATACATACAGGTGCAGTGAGTTATCGCCGAGTCGTGCATGGACTTTTTACTGATGATGTGACGTTTTAATCGATTGAGGTGAAGCTCGAATTGAATAAAGTGAAAATAATTTATTTTATTAGAATATTTTCCTTTGGAATTACGAAATACCATTTATTACTCGTTTTGATTAAATCAACAACTTTTAGCAAAATTTAGCACATAATTTCAATGCGAATCAAATATTTCGGCCAAATGAGAATTTCCAGTAATGATTATATTATATAATACATATATAATAAATAGATACATAGGTACATACATAGGTATAGTTCATATGTAGCTTTGTAATATGGTAAAAAGCAATTCATAATCAACTTATTCTTTTGAATTTGAAAAAAAAAATGGTTTCTATATGATCACAAAATATGTATTAATGGATTCATAGCCCAATTTCATAGCTTATTCTTTTGAATTTGAAAAAAAAAATGGTTTCTAAATGATTACAAAATATATATTAATGGATTCATAGCTCAATTTCAATTCAATGGATTCTCTGCTAAAAGATTATATGTATGTATGTACATACATATACGTACATATGTACATACGTACGGTTAACAGATTTTCGTTGAATGCTTAAGAAATATGTACATATAATATTTTTGGTAAAATAGTATTATATATATGTATATATTTATTAAAATGATTTTAATAAATGAAATGAAAATAAATTAGTTTACGTTAAAGTATTATTAATTTGCCTTTTGAAATTAATTAATTGACTTTCGGAATTGATTAAATTTATTTCAAGTTCAGTGAGTTTCAGATTAGTTCCTATCAAAAATTAATTAAAAATATATGTTAAAATGTAACAAACAACTAATTGATATGTTTATGTTGAAAATATGAAATTATTTTAAAAATATAACATGTTTTGTAACACGTTGTGGAATTTAATAATTGAAAATTACATAACATAATATTGCTGCTGTTTCTACTGTTACTTAATTTTATAAATTTATCTATATATTGTACAAAATTAGATTGAAGATTTTGGGTAAATGTGAATATGGTTTAATATGTATGTGTGTATACATATGTTTATGTAATGAAAATATTCGGACGCTTCCAGCGTGAATCGTAATATACATTCATAAATATAATAATAGTATATATGCTACCGATGTTTTCGAACATGTATTATATTATATTATGTATAATAGTGCGGTCCCCGGTGGATTTGTGAAACTAAACTTCACACGTGAATGCATTTCGGCCGCAAAACTATTCCCAAGTTATGAAAGCTCACTGGAAATTGAATATCTTAGCGGGGAGTTGAAGTGCGGCGAGGATATTTCATCTCGATGAGGGTTGGTCCAGAAGTTGCTGAGGAGATTCGAACATCTCATCCCGTTCTGTTCCCGAGGGAGCACACCCCTGGCCCCTGACCGGCACAACGGCCTTTGTGGACCACGCACCTACCCCTTTCGATCATAGCAGTGTTACAACATATCCATCGTCTTCAAATTTTGAATATATTATAAAACACATATATTTTTTGAATTGAAATTGATTCTTCCGCTGCAGGTTTAAATTAAAATACAAGAGTTGCTGTTTAAGTAATCGGCACAATTTGGTTCATGCTTGGTTATTCCTACGTGAGAGATAGTCTCGGATTTGTAGCTATTTTAAAGGCAAACATATAATTTAATACAATTTACTTTTGAATTGCCGTAGTTCAAAAGTAAGGGTCGCTTTATAAAGTCTACTTTGTGAAAAAAGATTTTTTTAAGTGCGCGTAATCTTGGGTAAAGATCGTCGATCTGGAAACAGATATTTTGTCCTCTTGTTCCGGTAGTTTTTTTGAGGTTTTACCAACCGTGTATCTGATATATTCGTGGTGTTTTATAAAAAGGGAAAAGAGTTATGCAGTTTATGTTTGAACAAATGAATGAAACAAGCCTGTAGTTTCAAGGTAGAAGAACCAAAGCTAAATTTGTAAATTAGCAATTTCAATTATTTCATCTAAAAATCAACAACAATGGTAAAAGCTGTCAATTTTAAATAAATATGTACATATGTACATACGCTTAAGAATACGAATAATGTTGTGATTAAAATCGTATTTTGGATATATGAAACATCTACTATACCATACTATACAGTATCTACATGTGTAAATACCATACTGTCATTTTGAAAACAAAACATGAAGAAGCTTTAAAAATATATATTTTTAATGAGAGCGATTATATTTTGACAGTTCTTAGAAGGAAATATGTTTCTGTTTATAGCTGTTTGAAATTTTCGTATAATTATTTATATTTTAATCAGAAAATATAAAAAAAACACTACATAAATATAAGGGTTAACATTTGACATGCTCAGAAAATTGTCAAATATTTATAATTAAAAATTAAAGCCACAGCCTAGCGCACTGGTAGAGCTATTGCATACCAGTAAAGAGGTTGTGGGTTCAAGTCGAGGCCAAATACGCTGATGGTGAGATCTTGTGGTTATTAAAACACAGATTAACAGTCTCTTGTTAGAATTTCCCGATTTTTCTAGCTTAATAGTTGTGACGGATCCAATAAATCGGTATCCGCCCACTCAATTTCTCGCAAATCTGAGTTATTAGCATATCGAATATTTTGATTCTTATAAAAGTATGCTACCTATGTATATAATATATTTTTTTCAAATTTGCAGTGTAAAATTGTTGATTTTCCAGAGATGTCTCTATTGTATTCTATATCTTGTAATGTTTGAAAATTTGTGATTACTTATGTCTAACCATATCTGTCGCCTTGGGGTAATTCCTGTCATGGCTAATATGATATGTATGTAATAATGATGAATGCATCAAATCGGTATCGAGTTATTAGCATCTATAAATCACCTACATAATGTATTTTCTCGTAAATTTGCTGATTGTCCATAGATGTCTATATTGTATTCTAGTATGTACTGTTATGTTTGAAAAATTGTTAGTACTTATGTTCAAAAATAATCTAACTATGTATAGGTATATGTGTTGCCTTGGGGTGATGTCTGTCATGACACATATGATGACAACAATAAAAATAAAATTTTAATTAAAAATGTATTCATAAAAATGAACATTCAAGGCCTACATATAAACGATGGATTGAGTCATCTCTATTCTTTGCAAATTTCATCATAAAACCCAAAATCAATACAGTGATATTTATATAAGGATTTGAACTATCGATTTTTCTATTAAAAAGCAAAACGCCATAAAATTTACAGTAGTGGGCCTCTTCTTCATTAAGTTGTTTGATTAATCAACGACCTTTACGAGCAGTCAATCGTAAAACCCACCGTTTATTGAGCAGTAATTTACCACGACGTCTTCACCCATTCCGCATCCTCTTGAACAGAATTTAGCTTAATCTTAAATCAAATTTTCGAAATTCTATAGCCAGACAGGTGCACCGACGATGCGTTATAATTTTCCGACAAGCTTTCGAAGCTCTAAGGCAGTGACGGCGACGTCTAAAGGTGTGCATAAATAAGGAGATAAAATTTCCGAAAGCTCCATTTTCAATAGCTCCTTCTTGCAGACCACCGCGGGCTACGCGCTCCACATTTTACATACAACTTAACCGTATTTATGACCGTCATATTTTACGAACGATAAAATTGCTCTTTGTTATACGGGGGGGTGCCACTAAACGTGACACTTTTTATAAGGTCTAGCCGTGTGACCCGAAAACAACACTTCCTCGTAAAACACTCGAGCTCGCTCGACTCGCTTGCAATTTACGGCGATTTTATTCAGATTAAATTGGCCCTATATTATATGCCAAGTCGCTAAGTGTGAGACCTGTTTGATTATTATTGAATATTTTCGAATATATCGGGTCCATTGAGATCGAATGGTGGATTTGCATGCATGAATTTGTATTTATTCATTTTTCCACCATACACTTGAAATTATCGTAGATAAGATATCTGCATCGTTTGGAAGTACTATATGAAGCATTAATCGAACGATCAAATATTACTTTGTAGAGTTAAATATCTTAAAGTATATTAGTATTCAGTAATTTTATTAGATTTGTTCAGCAAATACATACATACATATATAATTAAGTTATACAAACTCTTACACATATTTTATCGGTTACCGATTACTAGACTTTAGTATTTGTGAAAAGGATTCGATTCGTAAAAGATACTTTACTGACAGTATAAATATGTATGTACATATGTACATACATATGTATGTAATATACTATAATTTCTAATAGGTAATAGAATAAAAAATCATTTCCTTCCAAGATGTCCTTCCGTACAAATTTTGCTCAAGTGAAACAATATTTTGTTGAAACAATATTTAGTAGTTAAGTAGTTTAATTCATAATATCGATTAAGAGTTTCGGTGATTAAAACAATACATCTAGAGTATAAACACAGATTAACTAAACACAATCTGCTTTACATTGTCGACTTTTGAGAGTCCTTAATTAATATTATGTACGTTTTGAATGTATTATGAGCATTTATTAGAATTGTTAATAGGTTTTTGAGCTATTTTCCCTCTTATTCTTTTAATAAAAAAATAAAATTGTAAAATAGAAAATGATCATTAGATCAATAGCAATTAAAATAGTAATAAGATGTATTGTGAACATTTAAACTTTTTTAAAATTTAGTACTTTTAAATGCTTTTTAATAACAATGTCAGTTAAGCTTTAAAACGGCTACTTTATTAAAATCTGACTGAAACACGATTTCAATTGGTCAGCTAAGTAATTTAGATCAATCAACTGAATCATGTATTTTGAAATCCATAGCAAAGCTTTTAAATGAAAAGGATCGAGTTTCAGAAATTGCGTGAATTGAAGTGAAAAATTGCTAGTGTTGTTTTCGATAAAAACTAAATGAAAACTAAACTCTCATTTTCATCTCGAAGTATCTTGAAGATAGATTATAGTTTGTTAATTAGCATATAACTGGATGTTTTAATATATATATTTTTTCGATTTACTTCCTGATTTAGGGTGTGGTCTCTCCAATGCTTTAAGCTAACTTTGTACAAGTTCTAATAGTATAATCAAAAACTCATAATCAAAAACAAAGTATCGGGCATCCCTGTTATACGAAATCCTATTAATTGCGTTTTCACAGTTGTATTGTGTTTGCGGTCGTCGCTCTTTTTGCGAGGCGAGTTTTCTCGCAAAGTTCATAACGTTTATCTTAAAGGCTTTATTTCGCCGGAAAATGCTACGTTTTCTCGCGTCGTTGCATTCGACGAATGCTGAAAAAGGGAAAATACGGAGGCGAGTCGGTTTCCCTCCTCCCAAGAGCCGGAAAGGCCGTAAGAAGTGGGCTATGCAAATAGTATCGCCTTGGCCCGTGTCCCTCGGGAGCCATAAAACTACCGGCTAGGTGACACTTAGCTTTTATTGTAATGTTTGTTTTTACGTTTGCCCGGACCGATTCTGTATAGGTTTTTCCCGGGTACGAATTCATTTGGAGCGACTTTTCCGAGCCGTAAAGTCGATTTTGTGGGGCCCGCCTTTGACTAATTGAAATTGGGAAAGGCGGCTTTTTAATCCTCGACCTATAAAAGTCAACGCAAGACGAACTACGGCCTTCTCTTCAAATTTATAACATCATCTTTCAACTGAGATTTATAAGTTTTAAATATGTATGATAGCAGTAAAATTTCGTGGCATTGTCGAAATGGAAACGTAATTTGGAGAAAAGCATAAATTAAATGTTTCAAAACATCTACGTTCTAAATTATTATAGGATACTCAGAGATAATACACCAAATTGGTCGACCCGATGATGGTCGATCCGACTTACGAAAACCGAGCATGCTGTCGCATTCGTGCAATGTGTTGTAACATTGAAAGAACGTTAAATAATTTCTTTATTTTTTTAATTATTTCTTATTTAACTATATAATATTATTACAATATATGTATGTAATTCAATGCTAGATTTTTAATAATTTTAACTGCAAGCATCGATTGCTGTCCATACCATGACGTTGACAATTATTTTTATCGTCTAAAAAATATAAATTTCCATTAATATAAAATATTAATAATATCAACAAATTACGTATTTTATATTAAAATTTTATTAATGTAAATATTTCAAAATACGAAACACGAACTAACAAAAAATAAAATAAAAATTCTACCTACCGCTATATGCCCGAACAATGTTGTATTTCTTGACTAAAATGTAATGCGAAACTGAAACGAAATGTAATTGACCATCGCAGGTCGAGCGGGGGGGGGAGGGGGTGAATGCGATAGCATGTACATTTTACGTAAATCTCTAGCTACATCTGTTTGATTATAACTAGAACAGTAGAAAACAACCATGTAATCAAACACAGAAATATTCATACTTATAAAGTAGAATATAAATAATTCATGTCAATCCATCCACTTCTTCCAATCTTAAATTAAACTAGTGGTTTTTTTTTATTGTTACACGCGCATATACATACATATATATTCAGAATGGTTAAACAAGGTTATGCTTCAAGTTATGATTCCTATACAGTTTACAAATAGAACTTTCTATCGTTGAATCCCGGTTGTAAATAATCGTAGCGAAGTTTGGCCCAGTCGAATAGTTTGGCAACAAAGAATCGTCCATTGTGATTGCGGGGATTTTTTTATGCTTTCAAAACGTCAAGTCCAGTGACTGTAGGCGACAAATCGTATTCGGCGACAAAAGGTCGACAAAGGGCGACACCGGGGTCCGGACCCCGCTTTGTCGTTAAAAAAAAGCCTTCCACGTTTAATTCATTGTCCATAAATGTCAATTACAGCGAGCTTTCGGCCATTGTGGCCATTGTCACAGCTTGCGGATGGACCGCGACAATGTTTCCGTAGTAGTTTGCAACATTTTTCGCTAATTTTTCAGATTTGCTCCCACGCTCACATCGCTGAACAGTTGTCGCGTACTTAAACTACCGACTGGAAAGTATATTGAATTAAATTATTACTTGATTATCTCTATCTTTTAATAGCCAGCAGCATGGCTCGGTGGTTGGGCTTTTGCCTAGCACCGAGAGGCATCGGGTTTGATCTCGTGAGTTGACCTGCATTGAAAAGAATTTATTCTGAGTATATCTGTAATGCTGCTGGTCAAACTTGGATATTTCTGGCTCCAGGTCGATCGTTTCATATCAGAGTTTGCCATTTTTTTTATTTCATCGGAGAAATGGTTTCTCGATTAAATTGGCTAAAAAACTGCCTACCTACTATGTCACCACTATTTGACTATGACTAATGTACAATAAAATTTATGTATAAGTGAGAATTCATAGATGTTTCGTTAATTTCGGGTTTTCAGTGTTTCGTAATTTATCGACTTATGTAATAAAAAATGCTGCATTGTTTGTAATTGCTCAGGAAGGCGCATTGGAGTTTACCTGTTAGGTTAGTATAATAGATTGAATATATCTTCTTCTAATCTATAATTTGGAAAGAGACTTTGTATGTAAATATCCTTGGTCGTCGTCGTTTTCGTCGTTTTCGTCGTCGTCGTCCGTAGATCGGTGACGTCATCGAACACGTGATTCGATTTTTTTTTTTTCGATCCATGGGCGCCGATTTGTTTTTTTCGTTTCAATGGATTCACCCCCGCGGGGGCGCAAAGCGAGTAGTTTCATGGGGCCCCGCCAGGGGCGCCACAAGGGGCGCAGCCCCGTGGGGCTCAAAAGGGGGCGCCACAAGGGGCGCAGCCCAGTGGGGCCCCGAAGGGGGCCCGGGGGGCCCAGCCTCATGGGGCGCAGCCCCATGGGGCTCAAATGGGGGCGCCATAAGGGGCGCAGCCCCGTGGGGCCCCAGCCTCATGGGGCGCAGCCCCATGGGGCTCAAAAGGGGGCGCCACAAGGGGCGCAGCCCCGTGGGGCCCCGAAGGGGGCCCGGGGGGCCCAGCCTCATGGGGCGCAGCCCCATGAGGCTCAAAAGGGGGCGCCACAAGGGGCGCAGCCCCGTGGGGCCCCGAAGGGGGCCCGGGGGGCCCAGCCTCATGGGGCGCAGCCCCATGGGGCTCAAAAGGGGGCGCCACAAGGGGCGCAGCCCCGTGGGGCCCCGAAGGGGGCCCGGGGGGCCCAGCCTCATGGGGCGCAGCCCCATGGGGCTCAAAAGGGGGCGCCACAAGGGGCGCAGCCCCGTGGGGCC